>NW_004797552.1:899418-904473 GCF_000002075.1 Aplysia californica
GGGGGGGGGAGCATTTTGAGTAGAAACGTGCGGAAAAAAGAACCACACACGCGCAGACACACACACACGCACGCACGGACACACACACACACACAGAAGCGACGTACTTGGGGCCATTGCCGTGCTCCGAGCCAAGGTGTCTCGTGATCCTCACAAAGCCCGCACACTGCTCAAAACCTTTCTTGCCCAGGCCCTTGATGGTCAACAGCTGCTGGCGACTGGTGAAGTAGCCGTTCTTGGACCGCCACTCCAGAATCTTCTTGGCTTTGGTGGCGTTCAGTCCGGCCACTCTCCTTAGAAAAAATAAATGTTACCAGCATTATATATCAGATTTTGCTTTCTGAGCTTAGACCAGTTGATCAGCTTGTCAATGTTATGTGAACGACAACAGAGGAGCACAAAACAAGCTACAACACTGCACTTCTTAGTTTTTTTAGTAGACTGCATAAGGTCAAATGAGCGCCAGGGGGTGGATGTCAACAGAGAAGTCCAAACGAGGAATCAGGCTTACTCTGCTCACCTCTCTAGCCTCAACAGCACAAAGTCTGCTTCGAATATCAAGGCACCCCTGAAATAGCGGGTCACAAGAGTGTGACAAACATACAAAAGAAGTAGAGGAAAATGACGATAGTAAGGATTAGGTAAGAAAAAGCAGCAGTTCCCTGCATGCAGGCATGCAGTTCAGGAACAGTTATGAGCATGGCATTGGTGAATCAGCCCATTTACAATTCTACTGAGCATAAGAACATGTTAATATCCCAAAGACTCTTCAGTCAGTAGCACCGCCCAGGGGAGTTACTGTACACTTCCTTAAAGACAGGGAGGCATGAACCTTTATAAACCTGTCATGTTATGTACGTGAGCTGAGAAGTGAGAAAACACACACTACACATGTTCTCACCTGAGAAAACACACACTACACTGTGTCTCACCTGAGAAAACACACACTACACTGTGTCTCACCTGAGAAAACACACACTACACATGTTCTCACCTGAGAAGGCACTCGCTACACGTGTTCAGGTCAACGCCCACAAAACTGACGCACTCTTCCACCACTGATCCCAAGGCAGTCTGCAGGCTTGTCTTGTTCAGGTCATGCTAGGATAAAAAACATCACGTTATCACTATCCAACGATACACATAAATCTATTTAGTTTTTTAAGTTTTAGTAAGAGTTTTACGGCACTTGCAACACAATAATATCATAGAAGTGCCGAAGATTAGAGGTGTTACAAGAGAGTAACAAATACACACAAAAAAAGGAGAGATCAGGACGATAGATGTTTGATAGGAAAGAAGGAGTAAATCTATGGACAACCAACATATCCTTCATATTGCATTCCAAGATACACGTAAATCTATGGACAGCCAACAAATCCTTGATATTGTATCCCAAGATACACGTAAATCTATGGACAATTAAAACAAATCCTTGATATTGTATCCCAAGATACACGTAAATCTATGGACAATCAACAAATCCTTGATATTGTTTCCCAAGATACACGTAAATCTATGGACAATTAAAACAAATCCTTGATCTTGTATCCCAAGATACATGTAAATCTATGGACAGCCAACAAATCCTTGATCTTGAGAGAGACACAAAAAGCAAATTGATGGCAGGGTGCAAGGCTCCGACAAAAGCAACATTGCACAATGACGTTTGTCAGAGTCTTAGATCCAGCCATAGATTTTAATGTCACAGTACAAGACTTGTAGTGTATTTCTGTGGATAATCTTGAACAAATGAGAGGCAACGTGGTGGAATCAGGCTCTCCTCAAAATAATCAAAGTGAAGAAAGTTGCATTTTTCTGCCGGTTTGTGAATTTTTATCAAATTTTTCTTTTTTGGCTCCACACCTTTCATGCCCATTAAAGAACTCATTTCAGTGTGGATTTTTCTGAAAAACGTTGATTAAAGGCACAAAAAAAATGTAAATTTTCAGTTACCACGGACTCTTAAGCTAAGGAAATGACAAATCTTTGGCGGCCATTTTCTGACTAATTTTACCTCTGAAAACAGGTGACCCCCACCTCCTTCTTTCGCAAATATCTCGACTTGTATTCAAGATAAATAGATATTTTTTTCATCCAAATAAAGACAATTGAACAAGCTTTAAGATCATACTAATAACTCTACATGCCCAAAAATTGACGAGAGCCTAATTCCACAACGCTGCCTCACAAATGGTCAATAGAGCAGAGGAGAAAGTGGCATCAACTTATGAAACAACATTTTAAAGGATAGAAAACACTATTTAGTATAACTAGGACTAATCAGAACTTTCCAGAGGAGGAAACTTTATCCAATTTGTAAAGCAGCCCAATCTCATAGATAGAATCGCCAGATGTATCAATGATATAAAAAAATGGATGTTCAAGAACAAATTAAAATTAAATGAGGATAAGACCGAAATATTATTTCTTCGTAGCAGTGCATGCAATGAAATTGACAATATCAGAATAAACATCAATGGCCACGAAATATCAGCCCAAACTAAAATAAGAAATTTAGGTGTGGTGCTAGATCAAGAAATGTCAATGAAATACCATGTATCCAATCTTTGTAAAAATCTATATCTCCAGCTGAAGAAAATAGGGAGCATTAGAAAATATCTATCTGTTGGTGTCACCAAAACTTTAATAACATCACTTATATTGTCAAGGATTGATTATTGCAATTCCTTACTGGCTGGTGTACCTGATGAACAGTTACAACAACTACAAAGAGTACAAAATATTGCTGCCAAAATAATTACTAAAAAACTAAAGCATGATCATGTGACTCCTATTTTAAAAGCATTACACTGGCTCCCAGTGAAAGAGCGTATCATATATAAAATCTGTTTAACTTGCTACAAGTGCTTAAATGATTTATCACCGGACTATCTAAAACAGCTTTTAACACCCTATGTGCCTCCTAGAACGCTCAGATCATCTAGTGACAAAACAACCCTTGTTAAGCCTAAAATAAATTTCAAATCATATGGCCAACGCTCTTTTTCATATTTTGCCCCACTTTTTTGGAATAGGCTTCCAAAAACTATCAGAGAAGCAGAAAATCTAGAAATTTTTAAGAAGAAACTAAAATCATTTCTATTTTCATCATATTTCGATTAGACAGAATGCATCCAAGCTGTAGATCGTTGTGAGTTTGTATATGCGTATGTGCATATGTATGTATGTATGTATGTGAGTATGTATATGTGTGTGGTGCGTGCGTGAGTGAATATGTGTTTGCATGAGTATGTAACACTATGTATCTTTAAAATTGATTTGTAAATCCATTATATGTATCATGTTAAGCGCATAGAGCATTGCATAAGTGGATATGCGCTATATAAATGCAATCCATTATTTTATTATTATTTGTTATGGTCCCATTTTGGACAAAACCATACAAGGCATGTTGGTATCTTTAAAAACATGTGCTTGGCATGTAACTGTGACTTCACGTATACTGCAGGCGTGCCAACTTTTACAAGCCCCAATCAGGGACATCCATTGTTATAACATCAGGTTAGGAAACAACGAAACAAAATTACATCAGGTGGGACTGGCTTTTGGTGTAAGGTATGGTATGTCTTCTCAAATTTTTGACTGCCCCGTGAAATTCAGGACAGTTGGCAAGCCTGATATTGTAAGAGTCTGTACCTGACAGATGACAGATAACAACTCAGCAGAAATTGTACCTGGTACATGCCCACTCCCAGGTTTTTGGGATCAATCTTCACCAGTTCTGCCAGGGGATCCTGCAACCTCCTTCCAATGGACACTGGAACAAAATGGTAGGACAATGAGAGAATCTCAAACAAAGTTGACATAGGAGAACAGATTGATACACTCATCTGAGGCGAATTCATACCTACTGCAATTAGATTTAAAAAAAAAAAAAATACTAGAGGGTTTTACGGCGCTCGCAACTGCATAAGGTCATATGAGCACCAAAGGGTGGGTGTCAACAGAGAAGTCTTTACAGGGAATCAGACTTAAACTGCTCACCTCTCTAGCTTCAACAGCACAAGGTCTGCTTCGACTATCAAGGCACCCCTAAATAGCAGGTCACACGGGAGTGACAAACATACAAAAGAAGTAGAGGAAAATGACAATAGTAAGGATTGGGAAAGAAAAAGCAGCAGTTCCCTGATGTAGATCTGGCAGTTATGAGCGTGACATGAGTCAGCCCATTAACAATTCTACTTTGCTTGAACGAGATATGTCCCCCCTTTGGGAATGGCCTAAAGACACTACAGTCAGTGGCACTGCCCCGGGAGGTAAACTATACTTTGAAAAATTTTTTCTTGACTCAAACAGAAAAGACAAGCTTACATTTTCAGTCAAACATCCACATGGAAGAAAAAATCCAACTGATCACCGCATTTACCTGCCTGTAACACAATCTAGTGTGTGGTGTACGGGGTACGGTACCCTTTCACTCCAAAATAGGCCTCACCTTTACACAAAAAGACATCTCAATGGTTCGTATCATTTTCAAAATAAACTTTGTCCTACTCTCACTGACGTGTGTACACACAAACCTGCTCCCCGAAGTGTTGGGTCCAGGTCCGGCATCTCCTTCACGGCCTCGTCCGACACACTGTAGATGGACGCCCCACACTCGTCCACGATACTGAAAGACAGAACGGCAGCTTTTAAAGTTTATTTTTAGCAAGGTTTTACGGCGCTCAAAACTGCATTAGGTCATATGAGTGCCAAAGGGTGGATGTCAACAGAGAAGTCCTTACAGGGAATCAGGCTTACTCTGCTCACCTTTCTAGCCTCAACAGCACAAAGTTTCTTTCAACTATCAAAGCACCCCGGAAATAGCGGGTCACAAGAGTGTGACAAAAATACAAAAGAAATAGAGGAAAATGACGATAATAAGGATTAGGAAAGAAAAAGTAGCAGTTCCCTGTTGCAGTTCAGGCACAGTTATGAGCATGACATTGATGAATCAGCCCATCTACAATTCTACTGTGCATAAGAACAACTAAATATCCCCCCTTTGGGAATGACCTAAAGACACTTCAGTCAGTGACACTGCCCGGG
>NW_004797552.1:904573-919811 GCF_000002075.1 Aplysia californica
G
Organism: Aplysia californica; assembly: GCF_000002075.1. Classification (NCBI taxonomy): domain Eukaryota; kingdom Metazoa; phylum Mollusca; class Gastropoda; order Aplysiida; family Aplysiidae; genus Aplysia; species Aplysia californica. The sequence continues at coordinate 904,575 of NW_004797552.1, forward strand.
GGGAAGGGGGAATGAACGTCAGCAAGCTGTTCAAAATCTACTCAGCTCACAACTGCTCAAAATTTTTCTTCACTTCACCCAGTTGGGTATGGGTACCCAGCAACAGGCAGCGAAAGATTTTATCAGTTTGTTAGTGCCTAAGCACTTAGTTGGCTGCTCGCACTGTATGCTGCCTGGGAAGCTGAGAATGGTTCTGAGTGATCTAGGGTCTGCTGGGGTAATACTAGTAGTAGAGAGCATAGAGCATGCTGTAATGGGTGGTTGGCAGGTGCTCTGGTGTGGTCTACTCCTTTCCCATCTAACATCTATCCTCTTTAACCCTCCTCCTTCTTTTTTCTGTTTGTTATTCTCTTGTAGCACCTTTAATCTTCAGCACTTATATGACATAATTGTGTTACAAGAACTGTAAAACTCTTTCTAAAACTAAAACGCATTATATAAATGGAATTATTATTATTCATTATTATCTTCTGGAAGTACAGTCAGACCTCTCCTTCAAAAAGCAGAAATATCACAAGACACCCACCAGTAGACAACGGAGAGAGGTTGAAACGAGTTGTGCTTGATGAGGTCTGAGACGACTTGCTCCGTTTCCCTGCACGCAACGCCGTTGCCAATAGCAACCGTCTCACACCTAGAGAACAAGAGTACAAGTGGGGGTTTATTGTTCATGAAATATATATGTAAAATTGAGCATCAAATTAGAAGAAAATAAGTTCACAAATGCATCTCCAGAGCCAAGAATGTACACAAATGACCAAGGCTACATTTCAAACACCCAATCCTCAATATCACGAACTCAGTGCTTTCTTGTTGTATCTCCATTTGTAATAACAGTGAAAACAGTACATAACAAAGAGTGAGCTTAAGAAAAAGTCACATTTTCACTGTAAAAATAAAATGGAGATAGGACAAGAAAGCACTGACGTTGCAATGTATTTTCAGTCAAGCGTGTAGCTTTCACAAGCTGGAGGGAAAAGCAATGTTTCCACTGTAGCAGGTCTACTGTTTAGTTTTAGTTGTAGTAAAGTATTACAGCGCTCACAACTGCATTAGAACATATGAGCGCCAAGGGGTGGATGTCAACAGAGAAGTCCTTATTACAGGGAATCAGACTTACTCTGCTCACCTCTCTAGCTTCAACAGCACAAAGTCTGCTTCGACTATCAAGGCACCCCGCAAATAGCAGGTCACAAGAGTGTGACAAACATACAAAAGAAGTAGAGGAAAATGACAATAGTAAGGATTAGGAAGGAAAAAGCAGCAGTTCACTGTTGTAGAACAGGCAGTTATGAGTGTGACATGATGAATCAGCCCATTTACAATTCTACAGTGCATGAACGAGAAATGTCCCCCCTTTGGGAATGGCCTAAAGACACTTCAGTCAGTGGCACCGCCCCGGGGGGTATAACAGGTCCACATCTGGCCAAACTGCTGAGACATTGATACAACACACAGGTCATGGGAACACAAATACTAAAAAGAAAGAAAACCCAACGAAGTAATCAGACATAAATTGATTTATAAACCTAACATTTTTGTGTGTTTAATTTAGTCCAGTTTTATTTTGTATTGATGAAACAGGAAATGTATCTCATAAGAAAGTAGTATTGATACACACAAACACACACCCACATACAAATACACAAACACACATATATGCAGTTTAACATCTCAAGCCTCATTCCACAAGACCACCACCTCATTCCACTCACCTGTATGTGTTGATCACACCTGTGAGTTTATACTTGTCACTTATAGACAGGTTTAGTTGAGTGAAGCCCTTCGAAAGGTTGAAAATACAGAAGGATGGAGAAAAGTGGTAGCCCAATCACCCTTGGTGCCTTAACAGTCACCTGGACTAAGTGATCAGTGAAGTAACGTGTCACTCACCTGTATGTGTTGATCACACCTGTGAGTTTGTACATTCCTCTCACCTGTATGAGTTGATGACACCTGTGAATTTGTACATTCCTCTCACCTGTATGTGTTGATCACACCTGTGAGTTTGTACATTCCACCCACTTGTATGTGTTGATGACACCTGTGAGTTTGTACTTTCCTCTCACCTGTATGTGTTGATCACACCTGTGAGTTTATGTCCCTTATAGACAGGTTTACAGTTGAGTAAGCCCTTCGAAAGGTTGAAAATACAGCAGTATGGAGAAAAGTGGTAGCCCGACCATCCTTGGTGCCCTAACAGTCACCTGGACTAAGTGATCAGTAAAGTAACGTGTCACTCACCTGTGCGTGTTGATCACACTCGCGAGCCTGTACCTCTCCTCGAATTTATCGGACCGGTAGTCGTGCAGATAAGCGACTCCTGTGTGCAGAATCACGCCCGTGGAGGAAATGACGGCAAACTTACAGCCGTTCTTAAACCCGGGGTCAATGCCCAAAATAGTTTTCTGTTTGACAGGAGGAGTCAACAACAGCCGATGCAAGTTGGACGTGAACACGGATATAGACGCCTTCTCCGCCATCTTGGTCAGGTCGGACCTGAGGGGAGAATGGAAGTTGAAACTCGTCAAGTTTCTAGAGACAGAATCATAGTCCAGAGAGTACTAAACAAAATGAATACTTGATCATGTTAAAACTATTCTTTGTTTTTCGTAAGAGTTTTACGGCACTCGCAACACGATAAGGTCATATAAGCACTGAAGATTAGAGGCGTTACAAGAGAGTAACAAACACAAAAAAGAAGGAGGAGAGACAAGGATGATAGATGTTTGATAAGAAAGAAGGAGCAAACCACATCAGAGCGACCGCCAACCACCAACCAAAGCTATTCAAAGTATTTTTTTATGAATTGATCATACAAAGAAGGAAGACCCCTGCAATGTGAACTAGGGCAGGGAAAACAAAAACAAAACAATACCGAAAAATCTCCTCCAAAATTATGACCAATCAAGACAATACTTCTAAATATTGCGTCCTATTAAAGACAGCTCCTGCCAGAAAACTTGTAAAACTGGTATGCACTTATTTGGATGAAACTTATCAGAAAGACAGAGCCAACGATAAAAACCCTAGAAAAAAACAAACAATATGTGAGGCAGCGTGGTGGAATAAGGCTCTCGTCAATTTTTGGGCATGTAGAGTTATTGGTTTCATCTTAAAGCTTGTTCACTTGTCTTTATTTGGATTAGAAAAATATCTATTTTTCTTAAATACAAGTCGAGATATTTGTGAATGAAGGAGGTAGGGGTCACCTGTTTTCAGAGGTAAAATTAGTGAGAAAATGGCAGCCAAAAGATTAGTTATTTCCTTAGCATAAGAGTCTGTGGTAACTGAAAATTTGAGAGCCTGAGTCCACCATGCTGCCTCACATTTGGTATTCCACTTTCACAACAAGGAAGGACATGTTTCACTTTTGTACATTACAACAAGGAAGGACATGTTTCATTTTGTACAGCACAGAGAACCTCGTGTGGCGTATGAGCGTAGGTTCTATCAGCCGGTCGTACGCGTCCAAAACTGCCATGCGAATCAGGGACTGAAAATCTGGTCGTGCTATTCTCCGGAACAGCTTCTGCAAGCAGCTGTCGATAAATCTCTGTTTGACTAGATCCGGGATGACAACTTTCACTGCCAAAACGTTCAGATCTTCTCCTCTGTTCAGTGCAAGAATCTGAGAACAAAACCAGCCAAGCTTCAGTTCAGCTCATAAAACTAATAAAGTGTATTTTCATATCGCCCACCCCATTGGTGTTCTAAACGTTTTACATCAAATAAAATTTTTTCAAAAAGTGAATTGTGTTAGGATAACACTCTGCACAAACACACAAGCACATGAACACCCTTCTCTCTCCCCCAGACTGCTGCACAAACACACAAGCACATGAATACCCTTCTCTCTCCCCCAGACTACTGCACAAATACACACACACATGAACACCCTTCTCTCTCCCCCAGACAGCTGCAAATGTGATAAATCACATTCTGTGCTGAAGACAGAAAAACAGTAAAACAGTGACACCTTTCAGATTTTTGTCCACAACTAATTATCTCTACATAAGCACATATTTATCATAGAAATTCTTCTATAGCAGCAAAAGGAAAGCTGCTAAAGTTAAGTCAAGTACTCAGCAAAAAGTAACACCCCCTCCCCCCTCTCTTCTTCCTTTCCCCAAAAAAGATATTTAAAAAAAATCAAAATACACTATTAGTATTTCCATGACAAGTTGACAAAGTAACCACATAAACATCCAAACTGACTGCTCAAAAACATTCAAACTGACTGCTCTAAGCGTGCTGTGAAGTTTTGAGAGTTACGCTTTGACTTACGCACCTGATAAGGCTTGGCTGACTTGACAGACACTCTGAAGTCAAAGTATTGCTCAAACTTGTTAGCAGCAGAGTCGTTGTCCTTCCCAGGGCCAATCGCTCCCTTGGTAGACTTACTGTCCTTCTTTGTGGCATTCTTAGCCTTAGCCTTGGCCTTTGAACTCTCCAGCATGACATTCAGATTGTTGCACCTGTCACGGTCAAACAAAGACAGAGGCATCACAAACAAGGTACATCATGATTCTATTAGTCATTAGTACAGCAAGCACACTGAGGAGATTCACAATAAATGGGTCACGGTCAAACAAGGACAGAGGCATCACAAACAAGGTACATCATGATTCTATTAGTCATTAGTACAGCAAGCACACTGAGGAGATTCACAATAAATGTGGCACGACGTGCAGGAATCAGATGCTCGTCAATTTTTGGGCATGATGAGTTATTGCTATCCCCTTAAAGCTTGTTCATTTGCCTATCGTTGGATGAAAAAAATACCCATATATCTTGTACAAAAGCTGAGATGTTTGCGATTGAAGCAGGCGGGGGTAGTCTGGTTTCAAGACAAAATTAGCGAGAAATTGGCCTCCAAAGTTTGGTGACTTCCATAGCTTGAGAGCTGTTTGAAACTGAAAATTTACATTTTTTGTGCCTTTAATCCTTTTTCAGTCAAATCCCCAGAGAAATTTGTTTTTAAATGATAAAAGGAGTTTTGCCAAAAAAACCCAACAATTCTATAAAAAATTGCCAAACCGGAGGAAAAATGCTGATATCTTTGAAGTCATTATTTTGACGAGAGCCTGATTCCACCACCATGTCTCACAAATGCTACTTCCCAGGAGTTTCTTCTTCAAGATTTTAAATTAAGAAATAACAGCTTCATGGGATGTAAGGTTATGCATGAGGGTTGAAGCAGTTACCGACAAGTACCCCTAAGATCTTGCCAAGAACTCAGTAAAAAGAGATCAATAGGTTTTTCAGAGTTGTGTTACCTTGGAGCATGAGTCACACTTTGTACACAAAATATGTTAAAAAGATAATAAATAATAATAAATAAATTATTAAAATTTTTATTGATCTCGTGGGGAAATTTGGGTTACTCTGGCAAATATACATACATACATACATAATTAGAAATGCATACATACATACATACATACATACATTCATACATACACACACAATATCACACTAATACAAAACAATTGTACAAACATGTCATTGCTGGCCGCCACTGCGCAGTGTCCTGTGTTATAAATATCAGGAAGAACCTGAGAGTCCGTTTTCGTTTTAGTAGAGGTTTTACGGCACTCGCAACTGCATAAGGTCATATGAGCGCCAAAAGATTAGAGGTGTTACAAGAGAGTAACAAACATAAAAAAGAAGAAGGGGAGATAAGGACGATAGACGTTTGATAGGAAAGAAGAAGCAAACCACACCAGAGCACCCGCCAACCACCCTGAGAGTTCAAAGAGCCAGTGAGAACAAAGCAGTGTATACTCACAGCTCTCTGGCCACGTCCATCATCTCCTTATCCTTGGACACGATGTCAGCTACGATATGTTTGACACCTTTCTCCACTTCCCCAACAGACTCAACACCTGAAAAACGAGTCAGTGACGGAAAGATTCGATCTCTTCCAACTTTATGGCCTTGGCTGGAAAGGGGAAAAACGAGTCAGTGACGGAAAGATTAGATCTCTTCCAACTTTATGGCCTGGCTGGAAAGGGTAAAAACGAGTCAGTGACGGAAAGATTAGATAGATCTCTTCCAACTTTATGGCCTGGCTGGAGAGGGGCAGACTGAGGGAACAAACTTATCTCCTGCTGAACAAAGACAAAGGGAAAACCTCAGAGGTACATACTTTGGAAAAACCATACTGTTAGGTGTGCTGACAAAATTAGTTACTTCTCGCGATCCAAGAATGGAGATGTCGGCTGAAAATCAACACTGGGGTCAGATTTATAGATTTTTAGTTGATGCCATTTTGTTCAAGTCTACCGTGTCTTTTATCATTCCATACTTACAAATTGTACAAACTCCACCTATTAAGTTGATGTATCCATTTCCATGGCTAAAATCTGAAAGAAGAAACTCATTTTGTCAGCACAACTGACATATTGTTACTGCACTGGTCAACCGTTCTTGGTCAAGAAAACAAAACTGTTGAGAAGAGAGAAATGACTGTGTCACTGTCCCTACACACAGTCTTTTCTTTCTTCTATTCAACATTTAGAATTGGAATTTGGACAAACTGTTTCCAGAGCACATGCAACCAGTATTACAGATGAAAAAAACTACAGTAACATTTTTTTTTTTAAAATTTTGATCTTGGGGTAGCTAAACAGCAAACAAATATTTTTAAATTAATGAGGAAAAAAGCCCCCCACGAAACGACTCTACCAAAATTTTGAAAATAAAAATAAAAGGGAGAAAGCTGGGAAGTCAAAGGGCTTTTATTTTCATTTTCATTCATTCTTGCGGTGTAGTCGCCACTGGGAAACTGAAACTGAAATTTTGGCTTTTTCCTGTTTTCCCGTTTGGAGTGGGAGCATTGAAAGTAACAACAGAAAGCACAACTACAACAGCTTCAAAAACACTACTTAAACACAACAGCTACAAAAGCACAACTTAACTACAACAGTTACAAAAACACTACTTAACTACAACAGTTACAAAAACACTACTTAACTACAACAACTACAAAAACACAACTTAACTACAACAACTACAAAAACACAACTTAAACACAACAACTACAAAAGCACAACTTAACTACAACAACTACAAAAGCACAACTTAACTACAACAGCTACAAAAACACAACTTAACTACAACAACTACAAAAACACAACTTAAACACAACAACTACAAAAGCACAACTTAACTACAACAACTACAAAAGCACAACTTAACTACAACAGCTACAAAAACACAACTTAACTACAACAACTACAAAAACACAACTTAACTACAACAACTACAAAAACACCACTTAACTACAACAACTACAAAAACACAACTACAACAACTACAAAAACACAACTACAACAACTACAAAAACACTACTTCTAAAGCCTTGCCTTTTTCGCCGGGCCTCACGGCAGACGCCAAGTTGACAGTCTTGCCAGCGAGTAGCGCTGTAGTCATGTCACCGAGTCCCAGGGCTCTGGCTCTCTCTGCGTAGCTGCCTTTATGGCCCGGCTTGAAGGGAGCATACTGAGGGAACAAGCACAAAGTGTTTTGGAGGGCAAACAACACTACTTTAAATAACTATCGTTATTAAAAAAAGCCTAGGTTTCACAAAACTAATGTATCTGTATCTGAAAAAGACACCATCCAAATTTATTGCTGGCTGCTGTTCATGTGATTAAAAACCTTTTTTTCGTATGCTGGAGTCCTGTAACAACTCGTGACAGTTTTCTGGACGTCAGAGTGACAACAGGAAAAGAACAAGCTACACGTTTCCCTGAAATGCTTTTTGGTGAACGTTTAATGAGTCAGACCTTGGCAGAAGCAGAGAAACAACTCTTGAAGCTTGGGTTCAGGAGGAAACACGGGAGTATTTTAAAAATAAAAGAGAATGTACTCTGATTGAAGGAAAAAAAGAATGTGGTGTAAGATAGGAGTGGCACAATTAGACTAGATGATCATAAGAACATACACGAGTATGATTTCGATTTCATTTGGGATCAAGGGCTGGATCGGAAAAGTAAAGTAAAGTAAAAGTATGATTTCATTTTTATTTAAAATAGAGATGAGGAGTGAGAGCTGTGAGCAAGCAAACTCCTTCATATCGCCGACCAAGTCTTATTATAAGGTTGTGGGTTACACCACTTTGTAGTGAAACCTTTTTTTCCAAGTACTCACCAGAGACTCCACTTCCAGAATGGAGGTGGACATTATGAGGGAAGTCTCCAGATCCTCTGTCATCTTCCCCAGCTTGGAGATCGCTCCATGCACATTGTGAATTTTACTTTCCACCGCCCTGGAACAAGACACAGATACATATATATAGATCTATATATGATCACATCATTAACATGTTCGAACATACGTCTTTTTTCAGTACTCATTTATGAGTTGTTGTTTTGTTCATTAGAAACCCATTTGCCTGACTCATCAAAGTGAGGACTATCCACTGGAACATGTTGCTTTTTTTCTCTTTTACAATTTGCAAAAAAAATTTTTTTTGAAATTACGTTAATCAATTAACAAACTGCTAGTTTGACTTAAATAGCAAGCAGTTTAAAACTGGCATAGCCTCACTTACATCTTTTCAAGTAGGCCTATATATAGTCAACTCAAGTTTGTGAACAGCAGTCAATGAATTTAGATACATGATAGGTTAAGCTACTGACCCATAAGTTAGAATGCCAATATATGTTCTTAAAAATGGGCAAAGACTAGCTTAAGGATGCTAAGCAAAAGACTTTCTAAATATTGCAGGGAAGTGAAAATCTCTACTACCAGACACACAATTTGGTATTCAGTTTTCAACTTTTTGGAAAGCTTTTGAGTAGAACAAAAGAAGATAAATCCTCAAGTTAATGATTCACTCAATGAATTTAAAACAGAAACAAATGCAAATGCAGTGCAAGGCAAGGCAGACTCTGAAGTCAAGCGCAATGAAAATACCTGAGCTCATCCACCTCAGAAGCAACTTCTCGGAGAGTATCTGGAGTCATATTATCCGTCTGGTCTTTTCTGTATCGAGCGATAAAGGGAATTGTGGCTCCATCGTCAAGGAGGTCAATGACGTTCAAAACACTTTGACGCCTAAGGTTCAGTTTTTGAGAGATCAATATTGACGTGTCCCAGTCTGGTTTGACGTCTTCAGTTTTCATTCTGCTTCTGTTACAGGCCATGTTGGCAGCAAGAGCCAAACTTCCTGGACAGGGAGAAATAGGAGACATTAAGAAAAAAACAATTTTCATGAGAGCAAAGCGTAACAGCTTGGTTGTCTCAGTCTCAGCTGGATCATTCAGCTATTCAAGTTCCTAAGTCATTCTTAACTCAGTAAAAGGATTGCTCCAGGGTGAAGGGACGTCATATTCTTGTGTAAAATTATGTAATATTGAAATGACGCAAAATAGATGATAAACCAAAATGAGACACATCAAGTTGTTCTGAAAGCTATTTTCAATTAAATAAATTTTGCAAGAACACAACACTGGAGTGAATGAATGAAAAAAATTGTATGCAAATATATTTTTTTAAAGCAGTGGAGGAATCAACCACATAAAAAAAGGTAAATTTTCACTTTCACTCCCTCATACACAGATTCTCTGCTTTGGGGGGGTGAAGTTTTGACCATTGCTTGTGATCAGACAGGTGACCCATGGTTCCACCACGCTACCCTCTGTCCCCCCCCTCCCCCTTAAATTCGTCCAAATTGCGGAAAATAGTATGCATTATAATGTTCGATTAAAAACCATCAAATATTTTAAAAAACCTATTGGGCCTAATTTGCGATGGAAATAAAGTAGATATTTGTGTTCAGCGCATCAATATAGGCCCCTATATCTAATAAAAAATGGACACCTAGGCCTAACTAGTGGCTAAATCATATGTGTGATGGGAGGAAAAGTAAAAGATAACAAAAAACCCACCAAAACAACCTTTGGCCTAGATCTAAGACCTACTTCAACCACATTACAATACAAGAAGAATTTAGAATAGAGAACGAGTTCCTTACTCAGTTTAGGTTATGGTCCAATAATCAATTACCAATGGTTACTGGGTTGATAGTGAAAGTAAGTAAGAAGCAACTATTCAGGTGGTCCAGGGACGGCTAGACTCTCAGTCTAGCCGTATTTAAGTACGGCTAGCCACTTCGCTTTAGATAAGATATAGATCTCTAGATATAGATCTAGATATAGATCTATCTACTAAATGAAAATGGCAGAGAGATTAAAAACTGGAATGAAACTCAACAGCTGTTACTGCTATTGCTTTGAAATATATAGATATCTAGATTCTAGATTCTAGATCTAATCTAGATCTAGATTTAGATTTCTAGATCAGATTTTAATATATTATAATAACAAATAATAAAATAGTTTTTAAAAGGTATAGACTATAGAGGGGTGACTCGGCGATCGATCATCGGTCCACTTTTTGAAGAACAACTTTCTTGAAGAAAAACGCAGTCGCAAACATATGTTGGAATAAAGAAAAAACACGTACTGATTTGGAAATGAGAAACTATAGTCAGAGTCTTATTTAAAACGAATTGTTCACATTTGAAGTTTGAACATCGCGGAAGCTGGGCCGCCGTCTGTTTCTAAACACGTATGTCTGACATTTTGCAGCAGTGACTCTGGTAGCACACAGCAGTAAATACTTTCTCTGACAGTAAGAAAATCAGTCGGTGTTTTATCAAATCAATTTCATAATAATCTCGTTGATCCAAATTGTAGGCTTCGTCTGAACAACTGTTCTGTCACTGATATCGGGATAATAATATTCAAAATTTGAGAGGATGACAAATATTTTGATTATTTCATTATTTATTTCTGTTGATATGTCAAAAGTAAAAGAGCTTTATGCTACATTTTTGTCCTCTTTTGTGTTTTGTTTCGTCAATAACTTTCCTGCATAAGTAGACACATTTTTTATATGTTAATTAAGAATTCTAAAAAGTAGAATGTTTTAGAAGGAAGACATTGTTCGTCAAAATAACAACAAGAACATACTTCGCCGTGATACATACAGAGGTGAGTCATTACTACTGTGTAGTCTGTATAGAACCTTCCTTCTTTTGTTTAACTATCAACACCATAGCAGTTTTCACGACCACTACGGTTAGATCTACATTATTTGTAAGATTCTCTTTCGCTTCAGTTTGACAATTTGCCAAGACCAAACATACCGATTTGCGTCTCAGCTGACTGCTGTCAAAACGTTTCCAGTTCCAGCCTTCTACCTTTGCTGTCTCGACGATAGTTTACTCCCAGGTTAAAAACGAGATATAATAATATATGTTATAGGTTGTATTGTTGAAATTGAGTCAATACAGTTATAATGTAAAATGTGTATAGTGTATGTATGGGCAATGGGTCAGTCCCCGTTATTTATTGCCATTGCTAGGAGACTGAGAGCCGAGCCCCCCACCCAAAATCATAGTATGGATTAAAAATAATAAAATAATAGAATACTGTGGGATGGTGGCTGTTACTAGATCTAATCCATTGAAATCTTAGGTGTCTGTATAGTTCAGTTGTATTTTTAAATATTTTACAGTGGGTAATTCAGTTGAAACTGCCATGATATTTAGGAGGGTCTCGGTGACCTGATATATGTGACCTGATCCTGATATGTGACCTGATGTAAGTTGCAGCACCTTGCTAAGGTATTCGCACTTGTTTTTCTACTGTATTGGATGGGCCATTGAAGTTCAGACTTGGATATACCATGCCATGTATGGTCATAACCTTACTTTATTTTATCAGAGAGGTCTGATTTCTGTAAAGTTTAGGCCACCTCTTTTCTCACCCTAGGTGAGAATAGCGCAGGCAAGCCTTTTGGTTATTCTCCCCCGGTGTGCGTTCACCGTGATTGTCCAGCCAGTGTAACGTTCATCGTGAACAAAAGTTCCAGCGCTCTTGTATTGAAAGCGTCAAGCTGTGGGCAGTGAGAGAGAGAAAGAGAAAGGGGGGGAAGAAGAGAGAGAGAGAGAAAGAGTAGCGAGAACTTCCGGGCAGAACAAAATGGTGACCCGTGTAGATTCGAAAAGTGAAATAGCCATAGTAGCATCTTTGTTGACGACCAAATAAGTTTACTTTTGAGCTATAACATTATCTTTTTCTTTCTTTTTTGTCAATGCAATGTGATCATCCACACCGAGACAGTATTCAGAAATTAGGAAAAACAGGTCTTGTATTACACCGTGTGAGAATAGACAAAGCTGGCAAGTCTCACCCGGGGTGAGAGGTCGATCGTATTTTTATTCTCACCTGGGGTGAGAATAGCCACTTCCTTTAAAAAAGTTAAGTGAAAAACTCCCAACATGAAACAAAATGTTTCTCAGCTGGGGATGCCGTGAGTTTCACACTTATATATTTACAGCTGATTAAGTGATAAATCTTAGAGAGGTAATTCAGATGGTAATGAGGCTGATTTCATTGTAAAATAATAATCTGGTGGAAAATGGTAGATTTATTTGACACTGGTTGGGAATCGGAGCCAATGCAGGTAAGGATGCTGATGATTTAGCAACTGGTGTGACTTAGAATTTTGTGCCAGAAGGATTCAGGGGTTCAGTTTGATTCTGATAGTTCAAGTCCAGAAAGCATCCTCTTTGCAATAATTGGGCAGAAAATATGGTTGAAGGATTCTTCAATTATTTCTTGTACTAGAATCCAGGTGTAAGGGTCTGTTACTGTTAGGCTCAGGATGAGGGTGCAAAGGGTTAATGGTTTTGAGGGGGGGGGGGCAGCTGAGTGCTATCTCGCTTATTTGTGGACCAAATTTCACTACATTCTTGTACTCGTACAACAAGCATGGTGGGATTCTTCAAATAATACCCATTATATAAAAATGTTGGAAAAAGTTTAGTTGCCATGGAAATGGCGGCCATATTGGATTTTGTTTAATGTGTCTTATACAGACTTTAAGATTTCATTTATTTTCAATGGAAATAGATTTTTTTTTTTGCATGGATATTAAGGAACAATAGCTCTTCTGTGCTGAATTTTCCTACGAATTTAATGAATTTTTTTCTTGAGGTATCATTCAAAGCTGCAAAAAAAACAAAAAAACGTTGCGCAAATTCACACCCCAGACACCACCAATGGTTATTGTTAATTCAAAAGACAGTTTTTTATTTTTACTTCTTCTCTTCATTCTGTGAAAGTTTTATGAAAATTGGATAAAAAATGGTGGAGGTATCAAAAAAAGTATATATATTGAATTTGAAAAACAGTGTTCTGAGATAACAGAAATAAAAAAGGTATGGGGGTGACTAAAATGCCAGAAAGGTGACCAAATAGAGTTTAGAAGGTGGTTCTTCTGTAATGAAATAGTTATGAGAGAGCCCCTCCCCCTCCTTTAAGGGTAAGACAATAAGGGAAAAAAAAAAAATTGTGGATGGTTTTTATGCTTTACTCATTTATCCATGAACTTTATTGTCTGTGTTTAAGAATATTTTTTGTCCGGATAAGGCTTAGCTTTTGAGAGAGACAACCATCTGGATTCAAGTTTTCAGGGGCAGGAGAAGGGTTTCCTCCGTTTCTCCTAGTTTTTCACTCCTTTTCTTCCTTCACCGAAGGAACTCCTCAGCTCTGTCCAACATTGTATAGCTTGGACTTTTCCTTCTGTCTGAAACACCGAGGCTGAAATGTATCATTTATAGCCTTTAGCCTCTATGGATGCATAGATTATAATGATAATAATAACAATAAAACTACAACTACCACGACTACTATCACTACTACTACTACTACTTATCATTATTATTGTAATTATAATTTCCTGTTATTTTTACTGTTGGGTCCACTTGCGTTGAACTCGCTTTAATTTAGTTGATCTTGGGTTTCTTTTTCTTGGTTCCCCCGCACCTCTTCTTAGTTACAGGTTCCAACTGGTTAAGTTGATAGTTGAACTCCGGATGAGTTGATATTTTTTTTCACTTCTCTGACGACATCAACTCATCTGTAGTCGACTGTATTATTTAAATTATTTTTATCGGAAGATGTCTTTTTTATACACTATTTGTTGCTTTTTAAAAGTGTTCCCAAAGCAGCAAAAAATGGAGCTTTAAACAAGTCTTACCAGGCGAATTGCGACTAGTTGTAATGAATGTATATATAATTCAGATGTCCCAAATTCCATCCTATTTCTGTCATTTGTCCTCAAGAGAATTCCCTGTGTAAGTGGGGTGTTTTTGGAGTCTTAAAAAAAAAAGAACACATGTAGTCACAGAGATTTGCCACGGTCTGGTATGGCTGCTCTATGTATCTCTTTACCAAAAAACTTGTGTTTAAAGCCCCACGATACGCTGTTTAAAAAAAAAAAAAAAAGAAGTATAAAACCTTTCCATACAAGTTGATTCATTGCTTGGTTGAGGTGTCTGTGCATTTTGTAAATTTTGGAACTCAATCATTTACATTTCTTGCCCCATTGCAGTTTTGAAATACATTTATGATCACGATGTATGTCTGCGTTGACACCGTCCTAGATGTTCTCCTGTCTGAAACAATCCCTTTTCTTCTCACCAATAAAGGTAGCCGTCGTGGACAGTTTTTAGCACTGTACTGTTGTATCACAATGGTTGGGGGCAAGACTGACTCATATGCCAGTTTTAAACAATTTGATGTTGTGGGAGTCTTGCACCCAGCCATGGATACACACTCTACAGTGTATAACACAGATAGCTCGAATTCTTCAGGGCCAGCCTCTGTAGTTCGAGGGATCCGTAGTTCGAGGGATATCTTACAAAGATAAAAAAGAAGAAAAAAATACGGGCCAACTGGCACAGTTCGATGGATGCTTGATTTCGAGTCTTCTGTGTTCGATCTATTTATGTTATAATTATAGTGTGTACACATGCGTACATATTTGTGTGTTGGGAACACCAGCTGCGACTAAGAGACGCTTGGCTTATTTACCCTTTGCCTTTATATAGATTCCTGAAGTGGTAATGGGGCAAAGTCATCTTTGAAGCTCATGACAAGTATTTGATTGAAAAGACTGGGGGTAGTGGTTTGGTGTTGATGTGGTATCCTTACTATCCTTTTGGTCAAAGGTAATCAACAGAACTTGTTAAAAAATTATTGCAATTGGATCTAGCAATACTGTAAGGGTCGCACACAGAAGATGTGAGTCTAGTTCCTCTGTTTGGAGAGTTTTGCTAGAGTATCTCTATTTGTGAGACTGGTCCTTGCTGTTTTCAGCAGGTGGTTGGAGGGTGTCACTGGTAGACCACATTTCTGTCTGTTTTTCTTGCCC
>NW_004797552.1:921351-923083 GCF_000002075.1 Aplysia californica
ACACACACACACACACACACACACACATACACACACACACACACACACACACATACACACACACACTCTCTCTCTCTCTATCTGTGAGAAAAAGGAAGAAATAAGTGACATTCTCTCTTACACAAAATACATGTGCGGATCTCCTCTCCCTGTCATTGTTACAACTAACGTTCAACGTTCAAGTACTGGTTTCTTATATTCTTGTAGACTTTGAAACTCAATGAAACGAAAAAGTTGCGAAACTTTACTCAATATGGGAAATTCCCTGTTTGATCCTGTTTTTGCCCTGTCCCGATTCTGTCCTCTCAAGGATTTATCGCGTGACATTATTGTGGCCTGTAGGGGGCTTCTCTACTCAGGATTGCTCACGAGGGAGATTTTCCAACCACTTCAGGAATTTTGAAAAGATAACTTACCTAGCCTAGGTTAATTTTTTAAAAGATAATATGGGACAATCATGCGTTTGGCAAGAGAGTGTGCTGTCGTGGTTAGGGTAGTTCCATTGAAATGATGCTGCGGTGACGTGAGATATGCCATGTGGAGATGGTTGCCTGCTGAAAAACAAGTTATTGTAAGCTGTGAAAGAGCCTTTCTTTCTTTCTTTCTTTCTTTCTTTCTTTCTTTCTTTCTTTCTTTCTTTCTTCATTTGCTGCTGTTGTTGTTGTTGTTGTTGTCTTCTTCGTCTTCTTCTTCTCTTCCTACTCTTCTAAGAGGTAACCTTCCTGGAGTCGTCATCCCTGTGTTCTGTATGTCATTGCAGTTTCAGTATTCATGGAACGGCCCTTTGGTATAAAATGGTTTTTCCAATAATTTCAGCGTTTTTTAATTCATTGATTTAATAATTAATTAATTAATAGCTTTGTGGGTGGTGGGAGGAATTCGTCGGCAGATCCTATGTTTTTTTCTTTCCCAATTTGTCGTTGGTTCTGCCTACTTATTTTGGATTTTAAGAAATCTTTCCCTGCCGATGAGTGACCGTTGTGGTTTCCCTGTGCTTCTCTGTACTCAGTCTGGTGACTCTTTTATCAGTTGTTTATCTGGTCTCTTAATGAACCGTCGGTTGTAGTAGCCTACTTAAACAGTTCATTGATTACACCGACAAGTGTTTCCGAGTGTTCTCCTTTCCGTTTATATCCATTATTCAGTAGAAGGTCATTCCATCAAAAAATGAAATTGTTGTCACACGCGTAACGTGGAAATGATCATGACCTGCTGAAAAAAAACCCCACACTAAAAAACATCAGTTCTAAGCAGTAGCAGCGCTATTCTTTTTGTTTGATTAAAGTACAAAGTATAACAATACGATAGGTGGCATTCTGAGTCGTCTTGTTGTTGTCTCATGGCGAGTGTTTTGTAAAAAGTTTTAGTAGAATTTTACGGCATTTGAAACACAATAAGGTCATATACGTTCCGAATATTAGAGGTGTTACAAGAGAGTTACAAACACAACAAAGAAGGAGGGAAGATACGTAAAGACGATAGATGTTTGATAGGAAAGAAGGAGCTGACCACACCAGAGCACCCGCCAACCTCCCACGTGGCTAGTGGGACAAGGTAAAAGGACAGTCCTCCACCAACGATGAGTGGGTGACTGGCGGGTGCTCTGGTGTGGTTTGCTCCTTCTTTCCTATAAAAAATAAAGAACATTTTTAGATTTCATTTTGTAGATCTTTTTTATTTATTTATTTTACAATTATTATTATTATTAATATTATTATTACTATTATTATTA
>NW_004797552.1:924775-928322 GCF_000002075.1 Aplysia californica
TAATTTGTGTGTGTGTGTGTGTGTGTGTGTGTGTGTGTGTGTGTGTGTGTGTGTGTGTGTGTGTCATCACCTGGACAGTACAGATTTCGCCTGTCTTATACTGTCGCATGACGTTGCTTTGACTCGGACCCCGAAGTCCAATCGTCATTTTTGCATGGCGGTCGCCGGGAGCAGATGGTACTTTGGATTTTACATTGTTTTTGAAGGTCTCAATCGAATTCGGTGGTAGCTCTGTTGCCCTTCCATGGAGAAACATCTCACCAGGGCAGTGCTGCACTGTACTGACTGGAGTTGTCTTTAGTCCGTTCCTAGTGGGGGATAGTAACATGTTCTTCTTATGCACAGAAGAATTGTAAATGGGCTGATTTATCAATGTCGTGCTCATACTGTGCGGGAACGACTTTGGGGGAACTACTGCTTTTTCTTTCCTCACCCTCACTATCGTTATTTTCCTCTACTTCTTTTGTATGTTTGTCAATCTCTTGCCGACTGCTATTTCCGCGGTGCCTTGATAGTCGAAGCAGACTTTGTACTGTTGAGGCTAGAGAGGTGAGCAGAGAGCAGAGTAAGCCTGATTCCCTGTTTAGACTTCTCTATTGACATCTACCCCTTGGCGCTCATATGACCTTATGCAGTTACGAGCGCCGTAAAACCTTACTAGAACAGGAGAAACATCTAACTTCCCCCTACTCAGCTCGACTGAAATTTCGATTGGCAGTTTGTGTATGCAATTGGTATAATGCCCGTTGGCCAGATCGCTTCGATTCGGTTCGGTCGTCGGGGCTAGCCAGATTTCCCTCCAAGGAGGGAGAAAAGCTACCGTCGTGGTACAGAACGGAACGACACAGACGATGACCTTCAAGAAAAAACATGTTTGTTTTTTCAAGGCCGCGAGTCTATTTATAGTCTGCACCGAAGCCGTTAGAGACCGAACCGACCTGAATCGAACGGAATCGATTCTCTGTTTAGTTTTAGTAAGAGTTTTACGGCACTTGCATCACTATTAAGTCATATAAGTGCGGAAGATAAGAGGTGTCTTTCCTATCAAAGGTCTATCGTCCTTATCTCTCCTCTTTCTGTTTTGTGTTTGTTGCGCTCCTGTAACACCTCTTAGTGGGTGGTTGACGGGGGCTCAGGTGTGGTTTGCTTCTTCTTTCTTATCAAATATCTATCTTCGTTATCTCCCCTCATCATTCTTTTTTGAGTTTGTTACTCTCTTGTAACACCTTTAATCTTCTGGCGCTCATATGACCTTATGCAGTTGCGAGCGCCGTAAAAACCTTTACTAAACTAAACTAACACCTCTTATCTTCGGCACTTATATGACTTAATAGTGTTGCATGCACAAACTGCCAATCGAAATAACGCCAATCCTGTAATACCCTACCATACCAGAGCACCCGCCAACCACCCACATCGATCCTACAATGGGCAGCGTCTATAATGCGTTCTCGTCGTTCACGAATAGTACATGTAATAGCCTTAGTCCACTAGCAGCAACACCTAGACGACACCATCTGTGCGCGCGTGCGGTTAGCGTGAGTGGCCGGCCTGTGCTGCAGGTTGTGTGGTGGAACCCTCACCTCAGAGGGAGGGAGTGAGGGAGGGAGTGAGGGGATGAGTGAGGGAGGGAGGGAGGTAGGGGGTGAGTGAGGGGATGAGTGAGGGAGGGAGGGAGTGAGTGAATGAGTGACTTAATGAGTGAGGGAGGGAGAGAGGGGGTGATTGAGTGAGGGAGGGAGGGAGTGAGTGAAGGAGTGAATGAGGGAGGGAGGGAGGTAGGGGGTGAATGAGGGGGTGAGTGAGTGAGAGGATGAGTGAGGGAGGGAGGGAGGGAGGGAGTGAGTGAATGAGTGAGTGAGGGAATGAGTGAGCGAGGGAGGGGGTGAGGGAGTGAGCCAGGGAAGGAGGGAGGGAGTGAGCGTGTGAGTGAGTGAATGAGTGAGTGAGTGAGGGAGGGAGGAAGCGATTGAGTGAGTGAACGAATGAGTGAGTGAGGAAGTGAGTGAGTGAGGGAATGAGCGAGTGAGTGAGGGAGTGAGTGAGGAAGCGAGTGAACGAGTGATTGCCCGGGTTGCGGAGGAGAGGGGGTCTCAGCGCGGCCGGTGGCATCTTGTATGATCCAGTGGACAGACAGGCGCCGTGAGGGAGGGAGGAGTCTTTCGGCGATTCTGAGTGTGAGCTGTGTGTGTGTGAGTGAGCAGTGCGCGTTTGTTGGTGGAGACACGCACGTTGGACTTGTGGCTGGGAGCGCAGCAGGCGAGTCTTGTCAGCGCTGTCTCTGTTTGTGTGTGTGTGTGTGTGTGTGTGTGTGTGTATGTGTATGTGTGTGTGTATGTGTGTATCTGTGTGTGTGTGTGCGCGCGTGCGCGCGCGTGTGTGTATTGTTTTCTGTGTAGATTGCGGAGTGTTGTTGGGTACTACTCCATCCATTGTTGTGACTTTGGAGTGGTGGAGGAGAGCTTGTTCCGACCCGGTCTGTCTAATAATCAACGGGATTTGGGATGCTATTTTCACTTTTGGAACTACTTTATATTATATATGGTGAGTTTCCTTCCTGGCGTTTGGTTGTGGGCGGTTGGCGGGAGCTCTGGCGTTGTTTTGCACCCTCTTTCCCATCAACCATCTATCCTCTTTATATCCCCTCTTTCACCGTGTATGTTACTCTCACGTTAAAGTTCAAATCTTCTGCTCTTATATGACCTATTGTGTTACAAGTTCCGTAAAACTCTTTCTAGAACTAAATATTGAATGATCACCTGTTTAGCCTTGGCTCCTTCTTACTGCTATCTTTCAGCCACACCCCTGATCTTAGGGTTGGTAAGATCTACACATAACCATCTCGGACATGGGTGAAAAATCTCGGAGGTCCCGTGTGCAAGTTATGCACATTAAAGATCCCTTGGTCATCCAAAATCGATAAGAGTAGGCTTCGGCCACCACCCGGGCGAAATTCAAAATTTCCTACCTACTGAAAATATTCAGTGTGTCCCGCGCGCCCATAATATGACCTTATGCAGTTGCAAGCGCCGTAAAACACTTACCAAAAGATGATCACCGGTCTTCATAGTGGATTTAAACCCTTAATTCACCGGGCGCGCTGTCAACGCAGTTGGTATCTTGCTGGACTTCCGAGTGGATGGGCCTGGTTGGGATGTCCATGGGGGCGTTCTGAATTTAAATTGTTTTGGAAAGTTTGAAAGGCTCTCTACCCATTTAGCAAATCTGTCCCGGTCGTTTTATGCAAGAAAAATTCTGAAATTATGCAAACTGAGCCCAAAAATGTGAAATTATGATGCGATTCTGTTCATTTTTACAAACAATGATAAAGGAAAATAATCAGAAATTGTGCCAAAAATGATGAAACTTTGCTAAATTATTCGGAGTGCATAAAAGCTTGGTGACTGGCAAATCTAGCACAGAACGTCATACCTTTGAAAGCAAACAATTTCATAGTATTTGTTGTTGGTATTGTTGCTTTCCCAGAGAGCCACAGGAGAGAGAGAGAGAGAGAGAGAGAGAGAGAGAGAGAGAGAGAGAGAGAGAG
>NW_004797552.1:931480-933907 GCF_000002075.1 Aplysia californica
TCCTTCTTTCTACTGGGATAATGTATCCTTCTTTCTGCTGGGATATTGTATCCTTCTTTCTGCTGGGATACTGTATCCTTCTTTCTGCTGGGATACTGTATCCTTCTTTCTGCTGGGATATTGTATCCATCTTTCTGCTGGGATACTGTATCCATTTCAGTCTGGGTTGGCCCTGACAGACAGGTTTGAAGCCCGCCTCCTAAATGATACCTCCTAAATGATATACATTGTGTGAATGGGGGCATACAAACACCTGGATTAATTAAAGGAACCCCCCCCAAACCAAGCCCATAACGAGAGAATAGTGTAGAAAATGGCCACGCGGGGCTAGCTGTATCCAGGAGCTGGCACATTAGAAAATAGTATTATTTAAAAACCAGACTTGACTGTACCTCACTATAATTACTTTGACAACATTTTCCTCTCCCTGTATTTTCCCCATCTCAGTGTCGGGCGGACATTTAGTGATGCAGTCTGTTAAGCGCAAGTAGTTGTCCCAGCTTTTGTTCGAGATGCGCCTTCTCGCTGTCGACATCGCTGGTCGCTTGCTACTTTTCCATTCATCCATTTCCGAATGAGATGAGTTGTTTTGTTTTTGCTTTGCGTTTTTAAAAAATTATTTACGGGTGGTTGGTGGATGGCGCCACTGGTAGGTCCTTCTTTTCTTTCCCTCCGTTGTTTCTATCCATCTTCTGACTTGCTTCTCACTTGCACTAAACGACCGTCATTGTGGCGATATGCTTCTCTTCACTCTATCTCAAACTCTTCCTTTTTGGCATCTCTTTCTCCTGGAAGTGATGCTGCGTCTTTCATCATGGCTCTCTCACGCACAGAAGTACGTGCGAGCTCTCCGTGCGCGTGTTCGCCCATGCGTACAGACGGGGTGAGTTAACTCATTTGCTGAATGGACGCTCCGTGGCCTATTATAGTGCCTTTCGTTTTTTTGTTGTTTTTTTTTGTTTTGTTTTGTATGGGGCTTTTTCCCGTGTGCTTATAGAGAGCAGCTCCGGCGTGTGAGGTGTGGCGGTGAGGAGCTTCGCTGTCGCACACAGGAGACCCGTGGTCGATTCCCGAGTCAGAAGAAAAGTATTTATCGAGTATCGCGGTATTTCCGTTGGATGTTGTATCCCTCTCAGCCCGGGTTGACCCTGACAGGCAGATGCGGAAGCTTGCCCCCTAAAAATGATCTAAATTGTGTCCTTTAAACCCCCCCCCCCCACACACACACACTTATATCACAATATGCATAAGAGAGAAGCCATGTTGACGTCTGTGCTTGGGTGGTTGGCGGGTGCTTTGGTGTGGTTTGCTCCTTCTTTCTTATCAAACACAATAATATATCGTCCTTATCTCTCCTCCTTTATTTGTGTATGTTACTCTCTCGTAACTCGGCACTTATATGACCTTATTGTGTTGCAAGTGCCGTAAAACTCTCACTAAAACTAAAACTAACGTCTATGCCGCCTGAGAGCCCGTTAGTGCATTACATCCCTACCCTGGAATGACAAAGTTCTATCTGCTTAGTACCGAATTTGGAAAATATTTGACGTAAAAAATTTTGAGTTTCAGAATGTGAGCAGCTTTTTCGAATGAAATTCTTTGAATATCTTGATATCTATCAACTCCAAATAAATAACCTCACCATTTTGATACATGTAGAGCAGATAGAACATTTGATTTTTGACCTCATGGTCTTAGTGAGTGACTCAAAACAGCTAAAAATTAGTGATGGGCGGTTAGGTTCCCGGTTATTGAAAGCTAGGAATCGTAGGAATCGACTCCGAACCCAATTACTTACTTTCAAATGATACGGTTTCTTCCGGTGGTTACCTGGTTGGCTCCGAACAACTTCAGGGTTTATGATATAACATTGCTTTCGGAACACTACGAAGCATCTTTTTTTTTTCAAAACTTCATCTTAAAAATCAGAAGATTTTAATGATTAAAGTAACTGGTAACCGTTGGTTTACGTAGAAAGGAGTCGGAACTTTTCTAACGTAGCATTAAACGTGGGAATCGGTTCCGGAATTGAACCTTCGCCCAGCTCTACTAAAAATGTCAGATAGAACTTTGCAGAGTTCTAAGGAAGCGATACAATGTGTCGTGGTGTTGTGGATACTTTAGTGTATGGGTACTCACACGTGGCGCGCCTGTTGTACTCACGTCCGTTCACGTTCTGATTGTCCCCCTCCCCTTCATTGTACACACACGCTAGAAGTATACTATTACATGTACGCACGTGCTCAAGCATTGCGTGAGTCCTCAGACTCAGAAGGAAGGAAGGAAGGAAGGAGTAGCGTGAGTCCTCAGACTCAGAAGGAAGGAAGGAAGGAAGGAGTAGCGTGAATCCTCAGACTCGGAAGGAAGGAAGGAAGGAGTAGCGTGAGTCCTCAGACTCAGAAGGAAGGAAGGAAGGAAGGAGTAGCG
>NW_004797552.1:936343-937610 GCF_000002075.1 Aplysia californica
GGGGGGGTCAGGAGAGGTATCGTTGATGGTATGAAATTATGGTTTTCCTTCCCCGAGGGTCGATGATGGATGTACCTGTTACTGATACTTTTAGGCTTTGCCTGTGACATTTTATCGTAAATGATTAAGTTAGCAGGCGAGACACACTGTCTCGCTATGAATGTTTTTGGTTTGACCTTTTATTAGGTCTTCCTTTTAACTGGAGGGGAGGACATTTTGATGTGGATTTGTGTGGGGGTTTTTAGATGGTCGATTTTACTCCAAATGTGATGAGCGACGCATGGGTATCTTGTAACACCTCTAATGTTCTCCACTTAAATGACATGATTGTGATGTAAGTGCTGTCAAACTCTAACCTGGGCGGTTGGTGGGTGCTCTAGTGTGGTTTGCTTCTTCCAATGAAACGTCTATCATCCTTATCGCTCCTCCTTTTTTGTGTTTTTTACTCTCTTGTAACACCTCTAATCTTGGCACTTAAATGACATAATTGTGATGTAAGTGCTGTCAAACTCTAACTTGGATGGCGGGTGCTCTGGTGTGGTTTGCTCCTTCTTTCCAATCAAACACCTGTCGTCCTTATCTCTCCTCCGTCTTTATAACACCTCTAATAAATCTTCGCCACTTATATAACCAAACTGAGTTGCAAGTGCTGTAAGTAGAGTCCTATCCCCCCCCCCCCCATGGGCAGTGCTACTGACTGAAGTGTCTTTAGGCCATTCCCAAAGGGGGGATATTAACATGTTCGCATGCACAGTAGAATTGCAAATGGGCTGCTTAGTCAATTTCGTGCTCATACTGTTCCTGAACAACACAGGGGGAACTGCTTCTTTTTCTTTCCTCGTCCTTACTATTGTCATTTTTTTCTTTACTTCTTTTGTATGTTTGTCACTCTCTTGTGAATTGCTATTTCCGGGGTGCCTTGATAGTCGAAGCAGACTTTGTGTTGTTGAGGCTAGAGAGGTGAGCAGAGTAATTCTGATTTCCCATTTTGACTTCTCTGTTGACATCCACCCTTTGGCGCTCATATGACCTTATGCAGTTGCGAGCGCCGTAAAACCTCTACTAAAACAAAACAAAAACTTTAACTTGAGTGGTTGGCGGGTACTCTGGTGTGGTTTGCTCCTCCTCTCCAATCAAACACCTGTCGTCGTTGTCTCTCCTTCTTAATAACACCTCTAAACCTTAGCCACTTATATAACCAAACTGTGTTGGGAGTGCTGTAAAAGTCCCACTTAACTGTGCTGTAAAAGTCCCACTTAACTGTGCT
>NW_004797553.1:0-924 GCF_000002075.1 Aplysia californica
CTAGCGTGTATGTGAAGAACCACGTTCAAATAATCCCTATTCGTCCCACCACCACGTATTAGTCCTATCTATTCTGTTTAAGATTTATTGCTCCCCTTTCTTCGTGTGTGTTTTCTTTTCATTTTGTTTTCTCTTTTTTGATTAAATTATTTTGTTGTTTTGTTTTGCTTTGTTTTTGGGTTGTTGTTGTTTTTGTTGTGGGGTTATTGTTCTTGGGTTTTTTGTGTCGGTCACCTTTTTTTATTTCGCTTTTATGTTTCGCTTTTTTGTTTCGTTTTTTTGTTTCGTTTTTTGTTTCCCCTTTTTGTTTCCCTTTTTTTGTTTCGCTTTTTTGTTTTTAGCTAGACGCATTCTGTGTTTTGTGTGCCGGGGTGGCTGCTGTAGAGTGTAGAGTGATGGGCCTTGCCCTTCCTGTGGTGAGTCTGCGCGAGGTGGGTGGTCTAATGGACGCGCTCTCTTCCACGTCTGACGACACAACCAGACGATACAACATCCTGTTTTCTATGGAAAAACGTTTTTTCATTTATTTATATTTTAAAAATAATGCAAATCTTTTATTTTTCTTTGCAGCACTTTTCATTTTATTTTTAAAAATTTTAAAATAATTTCTTTTGTTTCTGTTGCATGTTGTTGTTTTGTTTTTGGGGTTTTTTGTTTTGATTTTACTTGTTTGCAGCCAAAGGCTGGAATCAATGTCAGTTATCGTGTTAAGGAGTGATTGTTGCATGGTTTTACTCAACTGCATGCGCTGTGTAATTTGACAAGGACCGTGATATTCCTATCGTTTATATCTATACTTCAATCTTAACGGCATGGATGCATTCCCTTCTTGTTTTTTTCTTTCTTAGCTCTTGTTTGTGTCAGGGTATTTATTGATTATCGTCTCTTTTTTTTCCTTTCTTCTTTTTGGTTTTGTTTATATTT
>NW_004797553.1:5614-6682 GCF_000002075.1 Aplysia californica
TATCAGACCCCTGTAAAACCTCCCAGCTAACCCGGGCACTGTATGTCGTGCCTGTGAGCCGTCTTCCAGCCACGCGCAATTAGCTAATTCGTGGGACCTGTGCGCTAAGCTCACAACTCATTACTCGTAACCGAGGCTACCAAACGGTCGGTATCCTCGCTCGTAACTCATAACTCACAACTCATAACTCATTACTCGTAACTCGTAACTCGTAACTCTTTGCGGGTGACTGGCGGGTGCTCTGACTCCTAAACCACCTAGTTTATGTCGATGGAGGCGTAAAACTCTTATTTCAATTATCTTTTGGAAAACAAAAAAATAAAAACATCAACAAAAAAACAAAACAAAACAACAACAACAAAAAATCTCCACACACTGACCCAATAATGATCATTAGATGCAAAAAAAAAAAGAGTTGGACAGACAGACAGACGGAAAAACAAAAATTAGAGAAGGAAAGAAAACAAGCAGAGCCTATCAGTCAGTGGCACCCTCCAACCACCCCCGTACACGTTATGGTGGTAACAACTGCGTTTGTGTGAACTAACAGAACGTTTGGCAGCTCCCCAAAAGAACTTCTCTCGGTCCCAAAAAGAAACCTGGCCAACCCCAAACTACGTAACAATCAGCACCCATTGTGACCAGATTGGCCGATGGAGGGTTGTTGACCTTCTGTGGAGCAGCTTCCGGTGTCTCCTCGAGCTTTTTGTCTAGTCTGTGGCAACTTCCGCTTTGTGAGAAGTGATGACTTACAATCGTGCCTTCTTGTTCTTACATGATTCTCTTGTTGTTCTTGTTCTTGTTCTTGTACGCGTTCTTTTTGTTCTTTTTTTCTGTACGTGACCTTGTTGTTCTTGTCCTTCGTGCTCTTGTTTGCTCTTCTTCTTGTTATTCTTCGTATTTTTGATGTTCCCTTTCTTGTTGTTCTTCCTATTCTTTTTGTTTTTCTTGTCTTTCTTGTTCCTGTTCTTGTTCCACTTGCACTTGTTTTTGCTTTTGTTGTTGTTGTTGTTGTTGTTGTTGTTGTTGCTGTTGTTGTTGTCGTTGTTGTTGTTGTTGTTGTTGTTG
>NW_004797553.1:8886-11540 GCF_000002075.1 Aplysia californica
CCTGCTGTTGTTGTTTTTGTTGATGTTGTTTTTTGTGTTGTTTTTTGTTGTGTTGTTTGTTTTGTTGTTTTTGTTGTTGCTGGTCTAACTTGACTGTAAGGATAGGGCCTTTCCAGACGCAAATTAGGAACAACATTTATTCACCCAATTTGGAACTTGATTGAGAGAAAGGAGGGAAAGGTTGAACACACAGTCGATCTCATGGTCGATTATTATATCATAATTACATACGTCTATGTATAAAACAAACTTTGCTTATCTAATTGCCCTCATCATAGTTTACTAACTCGAAGTCTTTCCCCTTGGGAATAATTACTTTCGATTGGCCTAGATAAAGCGAAGACGCCTTTTGTCACAGGTGTCAAATTTGGCATGCTGTTACTGGCAGCACCGAAGGATGGTATGTCCAGAATGGCACAGGAGATTGTTCTAGTTTTACAAAACTGGACAAAGAGGGATATATTTTTTGGTTGCTTTTTTTACAGCGTCCAAGCCTCTACTTATGACGCACAATCTAGTTAATAAATCGAAGTGTTCTTAGTTTGTACAGTCACTTCAAACTGGTTTAGTCTGTATCTGAGGGTAAAATTAGATAATTGTTGTATGTGTGTTCATATGTCTAAAATTCTAGATGCTGCTTTTGTTGTTGTAGTTTTATGTGCTAAGCTTTCTGAATACATCAATATTTCTGAATACACCAATATGACTAATTTTGGCAGCAACCTGATAGTTTGCGGTGGGTGGTTGGCGGCTGCTCTGGTGTGGTTTGCTTCTTCTTTTCTATCAAACATCTATCTTCCTTATCTCCCCTCCTTCTTCTTCATGTTTGTTACTCTCTTGTAACACCTCTGATCTTCTGGCGCTCATATCACCTTATACAGTTGCGAGCATCGTAAAACCTCTACTAAAACTACTGATAGTTTGAGGAAAAGAGTCACGAGGCGGGTAGTCCTTCAGGCGAAAGGAAAGGAAAAAAAACAAACAAACAAAAAACAAGGTTCATTGACATTCCTGTAATAGGACGTAAATAGCACTTTCCTCGGGCTTAGACCATCGTTATCTTTTAAACACCCCCTGAAGACATATGTTTACAAAGTATTTCTCTGTGGAAAGTATCAAAGTAGGATTAGAAAGTTATGGCATACCTTCTCTTTCTTTAAATCTACATGTTTCCACATCTCTGGTGAAAAAAAATGGTGAAAGGGTATAGGGTTAACGCCCCTATCAACACTATTAGGTTATTTTAGGGGCGGGACCTTCTAGTTTAACGTCCGTCTCTGATAGGACCGTCCACATCTCTTTCGACACAATTGAAGACTACAGGGGAAAACGACTGTAGTCACAAACTGAAAATCGTTAGGGTACCAATTTTGAACGTTTGTAAACTCTATAACTATATTTCTGTTCAACTGTTGGTTGATTATTGTTGTTAGATTTCCCATTCAACAACACTTAACAATAAACCACCAGTCAAACAAACATGAAGTTATGAGCCCACAAGCTTTTAAAACTGACACCCTCGCAATTTCCAGTTTGTGACTTCAGTCGTTTTTTTTCCCCTGTGCTCTTCAATTGTGTCACAACGCAGTGGAATCAGGCTCTCATAAAAAGTCTAATAGTGTTGATAGGGCAGTTATACCTATACCATTTCACCATTTTCAGGCTCTCAGCAATTTTTGGGCATGTAGACATAGTTATTGGTATCATCTTGAAGCTTGTCAATTTGTCTTGCTTTGGATTTTTTAAAAATTCACTTATCGTGAATACAAGTCGAGACATTTGCTAATGAATGAGGCGTTGGTCACTTGGTTTCAGAGGTAAAATTAGCTAGAAATAGGCAGCCACAGATTTGTTACTTCCTCACTTTAAGAGTCCGCGGAAACTGAAGATTTACATTTTTTGTGCCTTTACTAAACGTTGTTCAGTAAAATCCAAACAGATATGTGTCCTATAATGGGCCTGAAATGTGTTGAGCTGAAAAACAAAAACAACAATTAGATAAAATAGATAAACTTGTGGAAAAATGAATGTTTTTTCATTTTGATTATTTTGGACGAGAGCCTGATTTCCCTAGATTTTCAGGGCGCACCACCAACCAAAACTCAATTTTACATGAAACACCATTACGTGTTCTTAAAAAAATGTTTATTTTGTTTTGATTTGATTTTCTTTATTTGTTTAAGTGATGTCACGTCATTATTTCGCTGATCAGTGAGCTGAAATCTGTTTTTAAAATATTTTTAGGGGGTTTTTTGGTTGTTTTTTGTTTTTTGTTCAAAAGGATCAAAATATTGTACCGTCTATGAAAAAAAATTGTAATCTAAACATTTAAAATCTTAAAGTCGAATAAACTATTATTTTACATAGAAATCTTGTTTTTTTAAATACTTTCCCCGACGAGGTAGGCTATTGAATTACATCTGCTGAGACGGACGGCATTTCATTATTTCAGATTTATGCGAATTCCCCTAGACAGACGCAAAAAATACCCTCGTCTAATTATAACAAGAATATCGATTGTATTTTGTGGACTGAAGCTTATTTACAAGTTTGAGCACAGTTTTGCACTGGGTGATACGCACTTCATGACAATTTTCTTCTTCTTCTTTTTCTTCTTCTTTTTCTTCTTGCACGGACTATTAATCTGCGTGGGT
>NW_004797553.1:12009-13373 GCF_000002075.1 Aplysia californica
CAAAAAAAAACAAACAAACAAACACAGAAGGCAACAACACACGACCTACAGTGATATTATGTGCGAATAATTTGCGGTTCTGATTTGTGTCCGATGTCCCTAAATGTTCCGTAACTTTTTCTTTTGTCTACTGCTGATTTGACATAATGACAGTGTGTGTCCTCTGCGTCTTTAAAGAGTCAAGGGTAGCTGGTTGGCGACTGCTCTGGTGTGGCTTGCTTCTTCTTTCTTATCAAACATCTATAGTCCTTATCTCCCCTTCTTCTTTTCTATGTTTGTTACTCTCTTGTAACACCTCTAATCTTCTGGCGTAATGCAGTTGCGAGTGCCGTAAAACTTCTACTAAAACTAAACTAAAAGAGTGAAGGTGTTGCTGTTTTTTTTTATGGCCTATTGGTGGGGCTACCGGATTCGTAATCGTGAGGTTCGGATTCAGGGTTTCAAGCCGCGGGCACGACCTTGTGTCCTTGGCAATGGGAAAGGCATTTCACACGAAAATCCCTCACTTCACCCTGATGGGAATTGGTACCGGCCATAGATAGCGAAATGTTTTGTCAGTATGTTAGCGTTTTAGCTCCTCTTAATCGCTGCTCGCTCTGCATGCTTCCCAGGAAGTTGAGGTTGTTTCGGAATGCTCTCATGTTTGTTTTTTTATTTTTGTAAAGTGTTTTACGACGCTCGCAACTGCATATGTCATATGAACGCGCAGGACACACCTACTATTTTCAGTTGGTAGGAAATTTTGAATTTTGCCCGGGTGGCGGCCGAAGCCGATTCTTATCGATTTTAGACCACCAAGGGATCTTTAACGTGCGCAATTTGCACAGGAGCCCTCCGAGCTTTTTCGCCCTTGTCCGAGAAGGCTAGTTGTAGATCTTTCCTACCAGAAGATCAGGTGCGTGGCAGAAAGACAGCAGTAAGGAGGAGCCAAGGAGTAGCAGTAGAAAGGCTGCAGAAAGAGTCAGGAGCCCAGAGGAGGGGGCAAAGTAGGTGAGGGGGTGTGAGCAGAAAGTGAAATTGAAAGCAGACAACAGAACATTGCAAGAGAGCAGGAAAGGAGGTGAAAGGAGACAATTTTTAGAGAAGAAAATTTTTCGGTCGCTACCCCGATTCGAACCCGGGACCTTTGAATGAGAGGCCAACACCTTAACCTCTAGGCCACGAGAGCCCCCATGCATGCTCTCAGGTCTGCTAGGGTAATAGTATAGATTGTGAAGCACATAGAGCTTGCTGTTGGGCTGGGATTTGCGCTAAACAAATGCTATCTATTATTATTATTCTTGTTTTCCAGCTTTGACAAAAAGCCTGTCGGATTATGGAATGTTTTGTTGCTGTTGATGTTGTTTTGGGTAAAGAAATACCCC
>NW_004797553.1:15812-16988 GCF_000002075.1 Aplysia californica
TATCTATCTATCTATCTATCTATCTATCTATCTATCTATCTATCTATCTATCTATTTGTAACCAAAGCATTCATTACTGTCTCTATCAGCCTCATTTACAGCAAACTCCTCTGCCTCTTCACAATTCTTCAACTTTTCAAGCTCCCAAAATCAATCTCCCTCTTTTGTCACCAAAGGGGAGAGAAAACCCCACAAAAATAATTACTCGCTGAGCAGTTCCTTCCCCTGCCCCCTGCTGCTGTCCCCTTCGTAGAAACCCCTGTGAGGTGAGTTGTCTGTCCCAAGACCACAGACACACGTAACACGACGCGATGGAATCAGGCGCTCGTCAATTTTGGGCATTTGGGTTATTGGTATCATTTTAGCCTGTTCATTTGTTTTCTTTTTGGTGAAAAAAATGTCCATCTATGTTGAATAGAAGTCGAGATAATTGTGCTTGAAGGAGGCCAGGGTCTTCATATCACATTTGCGAGAAAATGGCCGCCAAAGTTTGGTAACTTTCGTAGCCTGAGAGTCCTTGGACACTGAAAATTTACATTTTTGGGGGTATTTTTAAATACAATTTTTTCTGTAAAATCCACACAAAATGTGTTCTAAAATGGACATAAAAGACGTTGAGGCAAAACAAAAAAAAAGGACCAAAAAAAAGAAATTAGAAAACAAAATTGCCCATCAGCCAAAAAATGCCTCTTTCTTTAATTTCTTTATTTTGACGATAGATTGATTCAGGGAAACATTAACCACAAACGGCATCCCCCATGACCCAAGCTTTCCGGCTGGTGACAGAGAGACGTCTCTTTCCTCCCGCGACACCCAAAAGGTATAAGCGGCGGATTAAAGTAAAAGTAAAGTAAGAATAGAGCCTGATTTCACTACGATGCCTCACAAGAGAAAGAGGAAAAACGTAAAATGGAATCGTCCTTTTCAAAAGTGTAAGCGCTTCGTACGATGATAATAATGTAAAGTTATCCGCTTTAAAAAAGGTCTCTAATTATTTCTCGTGCTGAAGCTCATAATACTTTTTTATTACAACTAATCACTAGGTAATTAAAGAATAGGACGATTAAACCTGTTGTTAAGTTGTTGTTGACGGTGGTGGAGGTGTTGTTGTTATTGTTGTTGTTGTTGTTGTTGTTGTTTTTGTTGTTGCTGTTGTTTTTAGAATATTTTAAAATA
>NW_004797553.1:17263-18001 GCF_000002075.1 Aplysia californica
TATCAAAATAATATCTACCCTAGATTTATCAAGCTCTATCTGTCTGCTCAGTGAATAGTTTTGAAAATGTGACGTCAAAACTTTTGAATTTCACAACATGTAAAGCTTTTCTGAATGTAATTCTTTGAATATCTTCATAACGACTCTAAATAATCTTAGGATTTTGATAGAGCAGATAGAACATTTGGTTTGTGACCTCATGGAAAGGGTTAGGGTTAGGGTTAGGGTTAGGGTTAGGGTTAGGGTTAGGCTTAAAAAAAGGCCAAAAATGTCAGATAAAACTTTGTAAATCAAAGGTAACGATTTTTCACAGTCTGGCTGCTGGGATGCTGTACTCCCTCCATTAAAACATAGGTTGATCCCTTGCAATACCCAAACTGTGTCGATAGCGGCTTAAAACGTGACATTCAATACTGTAAGTCTTCTCCAGAAGAATGGACCCCCTTATCCGAACGTTGATTTTCGCGCTATAACAATAGTTTTATGTTTTGTATCTATAAAATCAATAGTACAAAGTTGTGTGGTATGAGGAATTTGGATCGATAACGACAACAACAAAAACAACAACTATTGTTTGGAGGGGGGACGAGGGGTTGAGGCTCTTGTGGCATAAAGGTGAAAGTGTTTGTCTCTCATTCGATAGATCCCGGTTTTTCCTTCTCTTAAACATCTCCTTTCATCGTTTCCTGCTATGTATCAATGTTCTGACGTCTGATTTCGTCTCCACTTTCTTCCCCA
>NW_004797553.1:18101-21918 GCF_000002075.1 Aplysia californica
TTTAAAAAAGGTCTCTAATTATTTCTCGTGCTGAAGCTCATAATACTTTTGTATTACAACTAATCACTAGGTAATTAAAAAATAGGACGATTAAACCTGTTGTTAAGTTGTTGTTGATGGTGGTGGAGGTGTTGTTGTTATTGTTGTTGTTATTGTTGTTGTTGTTGTTATTGTTGTTGTTATTGTTGTTATTGTTGTTATTGTTGTTGTTGTTTTTGTTGTTGCTGTCGTTTTTAGAATATTTTAAAATAATTTTATTTCATGTTTTCTTTAAAGGAGATATGTTCCGTGATTTTCTCTTCTTTGAACTATTAGTTTTCTCTTTTCTCGTTTTTTTTTTTTTTTTTCGAAAACCTGGCGTTTCGTCACTTTGGACAATTCAATAATGTTTATATAAAGCTACAGGTTATGTTTCAAATTTGATCAGAAATCGGTGGGTGGTTGGTAGGTGCTCTGGTGTGGTTTGCTTCTTCTTTCCTATAAAAAATCTGTCGTCTTTATCTCCTCTCCTTCTTTTTTGTGTTTGTTACTCTCTTGTAACACCTCTAATCTTCGGCACTTATAATATGACCTTACTGTGTTGCAAGTGCCGTAAAACACTTACTAAACTAAGCTAAAGATCAGAAATCGCTCTCAGATTCAGTCTTTCTAAAAGTGAGTCACTTATCAAAATAATATCTACCCTAGATTTATCAAGCTCTATCTGTCTGCTCAGTGAATAGTTTTGAAAATGTGACGTCAAAACTTTTGAATTTCACAACATGTAAAGCTTTTCTGAATGTAATTCTTTGAATATCTTCATAACGACTCTAAATAATCTTAGGATTTTGATAGAGCAGATAGAACATTTGGTTTGTGACCTCATGGTCTTGGTAACTTTAAAAAGGCCAAAAATGTCAGATAAAACTTTGTAAATCAAAGGTAACGATTTTTCACAGTCTGGCTGCTGGGATGCTGTACTCCCTCCATTAAAACATAGGTTGATCCCTTGCAATACCCAAACTGTGTCGATAGCGGCTTAAAACGTGACATTCAATACTGTAAGTCTTCTCCAGAAGAATGGACCCCTTTATCCGAACGTTGATTTTCGCGCTATAACAATAGTTTTATGTTTTGTATCTATAAAATCAATAGTACAAAGTTGTGTGGTATGAGTAATTTGGATCGATAACGACAACAACAAACAACAACTATTGTTTGGAGGGGGGACGAGGGGTTGAGGCTCTTGTGGCATAAAGGTGAAAGTGTTTGTCTCTCATTCGACAGGTCCCGGTTTTTCCTTCTCTTAAACATCTCCTTTCATCGTTTCCTGCTATGTATCAATGTTCTGACGTCTGATTTCGTCTCCACTTTCTTCCCCAACCCTTTCACACCTTAGGTTGCGCACGTTAAAGATCCCAAAATCGATAAGAGTAGGCTTGGGACGCCTCCCGAGCAAAATTCAAAATTTCCGACCATATTATAACAGTTGTCTTCCGAACGCTCATATGACCTTGTGCAGTTGCGAGTGCTTTATAACACTTTACAAAAAAATATTAAAAAACAACAACAAAAGCTACTGGATCGAGGGATTTTGACAAGGCTTAAGTAAACTTTCAAACCTCCTTGTTACAGTGCCCTATTTTTCACGAGTTAAAGAAAAAAACAAAACAAATCCAACTCAGCAGTACTGGACGCACCGTGGCTCAGAAATAACCCATTGATTCACAACTACCACCGGCCAGCACATTGTCATCCGACTCCCAGCCACTTCAAAGCTGCTTTCGTTACCAGTGCACTTTGTATGATCTGTCTTGCCCGTGGTCAATCTGCTGGCTCAAAGTGTCCCCTGTGCCTCTTTCCTGGGTCCCAGAGGCTCCTCAATAGCCTCCGGCACAAGACGCCTCCCATTAAAGCCCTGCCATGATTTGATTTGACATTCCGGGAAATGCGAGTACTTCGGTCCCCAAGTGTTGAAAGCGCTCTGCTGTACGCACTTCTGGCCCAGCTAAGTTGGTTATGCTGGAGAGAGAGTGTGTGTGAGGGTGAAGGGAGAGGAGGCAGGCCGGCAGAGAGGTGGAGGGGGAGAGAGAGATAGAGAGTGGGTGAGATAGAAGAGAGAAACAGTGAGCAGTAAAAGGGAGAGTGTGTGTGTGTGAGAGAGAGAGACAGAGAGAGAGAGAGAGAGAGAGAGAGAGAGAGAGAGAGAGAGATATGGAGGGAGGGTGGAAGGGAGGGGGTGTGAGAGAGAAGGAGAGGGAGAGTGGGGAAGAGATGAGAGAGACGCCACAGACAGAGACACGGACGGAGACAGGAAGAGACAATGACAAGGACAGAGAGATTAATGGCGAGAGAAAAAGAGAGCGAGAAAGAGATAGGGAGAGAGAGAGAGAGAGAGAGAGAGAGAGAGAGAGAGAGAGAGAGAGAGAGAGAGAGAGAGAGAGAGAGAGAGAGAGAGAGACAGAGAGAGACAGAGGGGGGGGGGAAGAGAGAGAGAGAGAGAGACGAGAGAGAGAGAGAGAGGGATAAGAAGGCGAGCTTTACATCTGTCAAAAATGCGTACGTGACTCCTGGTTTCCTTCAGACACGGAAGCTCCTTGCGTTTTGGTATTAACTTTCCAATGACTACTTTTAGACACAAAGTAAAAAGATGAGCACTGAATTGGATTTGCAATCATTTTCACCAAAAGCGTTGTAAGTTATTCAAAAAGTTGTAAAAAGGTATATTTTAAAGATTTGCTGTCATCTTTAACCAAAACCGGTATACGTGACTCAAACAGTAACTTGTAAGATGGTATATTATTATCATATAAATTTGTAAAACATTAATTAAATGTTCCAAAGAACGTTGATGGGCATAGGGTAAATCAAGCCGTAAATGGACTCGCATTAAGCGTCTGGTTCGAACCTCAATCAACTTTTCGGATAAGGGCGACTTTTTAAAGAACACATTGTATCACGGTCTTTCTGCTGAGATGTTGTATCCCCCATAACCTGGGTTGATCTTGACTGACAGGCATGGTCGAATCCTGCTTCCTGAATGATCTAAATAATGTCCCTGGTGGAGAGGGGGGGGAGCACGTATCACGCCTTCATTAAACATAGAAAGATCAATTTGAAAAATACTAAAATACGTAATTATGCATGCCAAGACCACCTCTCGCCCAGATACCTTGCCCACTTTAACAAAGCCGTCTGGTTACCCCAACATTAAATTTCTATCTGACATATTTTGGTCGTTTTGAGTTACTAAGACAATGAAATAAAAAAAACAACCAAAATCATGTTCTTACCTGATGCTCTATCA
Source organism: Aplysia californica (assembly GCF_000002075.1). NCBI lineage: Eukaryota > Metazoa > Mollusca > Gastropoda > Aplysiida > Aplysiidae > Aplysia > Aplysia californica. The sequence goes on from NW_004797553.1 coordinate 21,388, forward strand.
AAATCGTAAGATTATTCGGAGTCGTCATCTAGACATTTAAACAGAATTGCATTATCAAAGCTTTAAATTAAAAGAATTGAAAAAGCTTTACGTGTTGCAATATGAAATCATTTTTAACGTCAAATTTCTCCCCCAAAAAAGGTACTGAGCAGAAGAAAAACAACTTTGCAATTCTCGGGTAGCGAAGTGCCCAAACGTGAGACTACGTGTGTAGACGTTGTGTGCGTGTGTGTGTGTGTGTGTGTGTGTGTGTATGTGTGTGTGTGCATGCGTGCGTGTGTATGTATGTATGTGTGTGTGCGTGTGTATGTATGTATGTATGTGTGTGTGCTCACGAACCTTTTAATCGTCCCGGGGGTTAAAAAATAGACCGCCCCTTGTCCCTGTAATACATTTTCCCTCTATCCCAACCATCCTCGTTTACCAGGAAGCCGCCTATAGCTATTTTTCGCCGATAAATCGATGGACTAAGAGGATATCGATCTTCCAAGCAGTGCTTAAGAAATGCCCTGGGTAGAACTACTTCCTCCT
>NW_004797553.1:25187-26910 GCF_000002075.1 Aplysia californica
TATACATGCCGGTTGTTGGCAGATGCTCTGGTGTGTTTTGCTTCTTCTTTCCTCATATCAAGCTTCTATCGTTCCTATCTTTTATCTTTCTTTGTATATTTGTTACTCTTGTAACACCTCTAATCTTTGGCATTTGTATGACTTTATTGTACAAATTATGTCCTTAAACTCTTACTAAAACTAATATATTGTGAACACATATTACGGTCCCACCCCTCATCTTCTTGAACCCCACAAAATATCACATTTCTGCAGCTGTTAGATTGCACTACTGGTGGATCCTACTTTTATATTTATCTGGGATTTTTAAAAGACACCGTCTACCCGGCTTATACAGTTTCGATACACGATGTGGTTTTCTTTAACTCAACAAATAAATAAACAAACGATCAAAATGTAAACCTTCATTTTCTGCACTGTGATAATTAGAATTTGTGTGGATGTGATTCTCTCTTTTAATCAAACAAACAAACAAACAATTAATAAACAAACAAACAAAAGGACGAACCCACGAACAACATAATGTACACCTTTTTGTTTTTTACTGGTCTAAATGATCCTTACTGTATGGATGTAATTCTAAAGACCAACAAACAATTCTTGGTTATAAATTAACTTCAACTTCTCTCTGTCTCTCTCCCCCACAGATCTGAGCTCGGAAGCAGCCACACCAGCGTCTATCCCTCACCCACGAGAGCTGGCCTTCACCTTCCCGGGAGGAGGAGGGGGCGGTGGCCCTGTTGTGAGCGTGGCTGGGGGCGGTGCCGTGGACAAAGGCGGGACCAGTGGCTCCTCGGACGGACAGCCATCAACCCCTCCCTCAGGATACAACCCGGGGAGGCGGAGGGCGTCAATGCACGACGCTATCGACCTCACCAAGATAGATGCTCGCCTCTATGACAAGAAGGTGAGTAGACTTGATAGAAATCATCAAAAAGCACTCAATCAAAGTCATCTTATTTGATTATGTTCGTTTAAAAAAAAAGAAAAGATAGATGCTCGCCTCTATGACAAGAAGGTGAGTAGACTTTATAGACATCACCATAAAAAAACCAATCAGACCTGTTTACCAAAGTCATCTTATTTGATTATGTTCGTTTTATGAAGAAAAAGATAGATGCTCCCCTCTCTGACAAGGAGGTGGGAAAATTAATCTAGAAGGACAAGAGTGAGAAAAATCCACAATCAAAGTCATCATCTGAGCAGAAAGACAAACGACAGGAAGGAATGCGGTACTATTTTGGTCAATGTCTTCTTCAGAGCTGGTTATTTCAGTAAGACAACCTTCTTCTTCTGCTTCTTCAGGTGTCAGGTCTGAAGATGACTTTGACGAAATAAATGGTATCCCTTTCCTTCTTGTTATCTATGTTCTTGATCAGAAGGAAAACGAATTGAAGTAATACTAGATGGACTTAAACTTAATATCATTCTACCAAATATTGGTATTTTATTAATGTCATTACTCTGATCCAAAGCTATTTAAAGCTATTCAGTGATTTCTTTGAAAACACTGTGCTGTCAGGTCTCCTGTCTATCTATCAATCTATTCATTAGTCACTCTATATATTATGTATATATCTGTCTATATAACTGGAAAATCACAAAATAAAAGCAACAGAAATGTTGTTTAGCAAGAGACTGCTGAGAATATCGTGGAAGGAAAAAAAATCAAATGAGGAGACGCTCACAGTTAAAAACAACCAGGAAACGACAAATGCAGTTT
>NW_004797553.1:30212-31317 GCF_000002075.1 Aplysia californica
CTCTCTCTCTCTCCCTCTCTCTCCCTCTCTCACTCACTCTCACACTCTCTCAATCTCTCACCTCAAAAGTCCCTGAAACTGAAAGGCTGAGAGACAAAGGCGGAAAGACTCTAGAACCAAATAAACCCCTTGGTTGATCTTTAAATCCCAGCGGGTTGCGACGGACAAGAAGAGTACTCTCTAACTCCTTTTCCCTAGGGTCACGAAAAAGAAGTTCGGGGCTTGAAGGGATTACTGCGCCCCGTACGCAGCAAAAAGGAAGTCGGCTGTTTGGTTCGGGCATTTGGTGATGTCAACGCATTTATTTTGCTCGTGAGCGCAGTGGGGTTATTTATGTGCAGGGTTTTTTTGTGGGAAGTGTATGCGTGAGTGTGTGAGACAGTCAATAAAATAATTTTGGGGCGGGGGGGTGGATAGTGTGCCTTTTAGTGTGTAAGGATTGGATTGGGATTGGATAAATATTGGGAGAGAGGTGGAGGGAGAGAGAGGGAGAGTCAGGGAGAGAGAGAGTGAGTGAGTGAGTGAGAGGGAGAGAGAGAGAGAGAGAGAGAGAGAGAGAGAGAGAGAGAGAGAGATAGGAGAGAGAGAGAGAGAGAGAGAATGACACACACGCACGGGCCGAGAGACAGACATACAGTCAGACAGACAGCGAGAAAGACAGACAGATAGACGGACTGACAGACAGACTCAGAAAACTAAAAAATAATCACATTTAAAAGCTTCCCAAGAAGTAACATTGTTGGCAATGCTCATGATAATCTTTAACGTACATTCCCTCACACCAAACCTAAAAAAGACCAACATCAAATAAACAAAAATAATAGCAAGAAACAACACCCTGCCCCAAACAACAGCAGCAACAACAACAACAACAACAACAACAACAACAACAACAACAACAACAACAACAACAACAACAGTAATAGCAAAGAGTACGAAAAAATCCAACAACTAAAAAATAAAAATAAATATGAATAAACCAAACACAAAACAAACATAATTTTGATCGTTTGTTCATTTTTCTACATATTTTTATTGGGGTTTTTTTAGCAACCATTTTCCTGATGGCTTATGTCACTGAAGCACCCATCCCCCCCGCCCCCGC
>NW_004797553.1:31580-32988 GCF_000002075.1 Aplysia californica
TCAACTTGTGCCTCTAGCCCATGGCCCCTCTGTGTAATTTTCTGTACGGAGCCTGAGAGCAAAATGTACAGCTTGCCGCTATTTTGAACGAGCCCAGAGGCCCTTCAATACACACAGCCTTTTAATGCTACGGAACATCCAAAAAAAAGAAAAAAAGAAAAAGAAAATTCAATATTGAGGCAGAGACTGGCTGGAATGTCGTCTCTGGGGTGTACTCGGGTTGATAAAGGTCTGGATAAAGGATATGGATAAAGGTCAGGATAAAGGTCAGGATAAAGGATGTGGATAAAGGTCAGGATAAAGGTCAGGATAAAGGTGAGGATAAAGGAGGTGGATAAAGGTCTGGATAAAGGATGTGGATAAAGATCAGGATAAAGGAGGTGGATAACGGTCAAGATAAAGGAGGTGGATAAAGGTCTGGATAAAGGAGGTGGATAATGGTCAGGATAAAGGATGTGGATAAAGGTCAGGATAAAGGAGGTGGGTAAAGGTCGGAATAAAAAAGGTGAATAAAGGGTGTATAAAGGAATGAATAATCAGAGAGAGATAGATTATAAAAGACTGTATATAACTGGAGTTGATACAAGAATAAATAAAAGAGTGAATAATCATAAAGGAGTGGATACGGGAATTCATAGTTGGGGCGGGGGGGGGTGGATAAATGGGTTGATAACTGGAATGGATACAAGGGCAGATAAATGGGGTGGATAACGGGTTGGATACAAGGGTGGATAAAGGGATTGATAAAGGCATAGATGAATTGGATGCTGTTTCTTTTTCTGCCTATCTCTTCCAACTTTAAAATGATCTGTCTAGTTTTATCACCTATGTTTAAGAAGATAGAAAATATGATTCTCCTTTTTTAGCATTACCAATATTTGGACGCTTGCTTCTTGGACCTTTCTTCAATAAAAGAGCTTGGCTTACCTCTTGCCATTTTATTCGCCTGGGTTGTTTTCAGCTAGAGTATTACGCCATGTCCTCCATCTTTCTTTAGGTCCTTCTTTTCATCTTTTCTTTTCTGTCTTTGTCTGGCATCATGGTGATATCAGGCGCTCGTCAAATTACTGAATTCAAAGAAACTGTCATTTTCCTACCAGCTTGCAGCTTTCGAGGACTCTCAAGCTTTGGAATTCCTCGAACTTTGAAGACCATTTTCTCGATAACTTTACCACTGAAATCAGACGACGCCCACCTCCTTCAATTGCAAATATCTCGACTTCTGTTCAAGATAGATTGGTATTTTTCCACTCCAAAGCAAAGCAAGGCAAATGAACATGCTTCAAAATGAAACCAATAACTTTACTGGGTCGGTGTGATTCTGTTTACTCAAACAAAACAAACTCTACACCTTCTTGTCTGTCTTAGTGAGCCTTGTACTACTACCCATCTACCCCCCCACCCCCCC
>NW_004797553.1:33372-34484 GCF_000002075.1 Aplysia californica
TGTCTGCAGTCTGCAGGGGGCGAAGGGGTGGGTGGGTGGGTGGATGGGGGCTGTGTACTTTTGAGAAAAGTAATCGACTCTTTGCCTTCATAATGTTTCCTGTATAATATTATAATGCGTCATTTATTTCTTCCATACCCAAACAAAAACCATAAGCTATCACTTTTGTCAAACGATAATATTCCATTTATCCCCCCTTTTTCCATCACGCTCTGTCATTTTCTAAAGTAAAACTACTTTCTAAAAACACTGTTTCCCGATTATTATTGTTAAGAATTAAATGGCAAGTAAATGTCTTCTATTTTTCTAAGCGTTAGTCATCGATCAACAGCGGGCAGCAATTTAATTCACCAATTCATATCACAATACAGAAAAAGAAACACAAACAAAAAAACACGAAGAAATATCACAGATTACGTAAACACTTATTATACAGTTATGTAATGTATCAGAAAATAGGACGCAAGAGAAAATCTTGTCTTACTTGTCCACTGTGTTGGAGTCACTGCAGTCGGAACATGTCCATCTCTGCTCGCCCCCCTCTTCAGGTTCCATCCCAGCTTTACATCTGTTAATAAAAACATATTGATTCATTCATTTAAAATTCGAGGAATGTCCAAAATGTGACAATGATCGAATAGCTACGATTGAGTGGGTTGGTATTTTATTCAGTTTTTAAAGCTAATGGCCCACGTCATATAAATCGTTCAAGTGTTATAAGAACGAGACTCTTGTGAAAACAGCATTAATTCATCATACCCACTACACACAGCACAGATGAATCATATTTTAGAATCATTTCGTAATGTTAAAAAAGATTCTGTAATGCATTTGAGTGTGCATTTCCCAAGTGTCATTCCATTATTTCCAAAGTTATTTATTTTGTTTGTTTGTTTGTTTGTTTGTTTGTTTTCTTTTTGTGTGTTTGTTTGCTTGAGTAAAGAGACGAACGTCCACACAAGGATGGTCGTTTAGTGCTGAGGAAAAAGTACAAAATAAACAACAAAAGGAAAAGGAAAGAAGTTGGACCTACCAGCGGCGCCCTCTAGCCCCGTACGCAGCTTTGGCTTTGAGGGGGAAAAAAGAGAAAGAGAGCATCCAAATCAGATTAC
>NW_004797553.1:37219-38332 GCF_000002075.1 Aplysia californica
AAGCGTTGGCAAACCTTTCTTGTTTCCCTGTGGTTCTCGGCTTTCGCTTTTCACCGTTGCTCAAAAAAGAAGTGAGATTAAATACTACATTGCGTTTGTGGGTGGTTGGCGGGTGGTCTGTTGTGATTTACTTCTTCTTTCCTATCAAACGTCTATTCGTCTTTATCTCCTCTCCTTCCTTTTTGTGTTTTTTACTCTCTAGTAACACTTTTGTGACCTTATTGTGTTGCAAGTGCCGTAAAACACTTTCTAAAACAAGGAGAATCTGACACCCCTCATTGTTAACCTTCTTTATGCGTTCCAGGTAATTCTGTCGGTCTATTAAAGTTATGTCAATATTGTTTCAAACTCATTCAGTAGTCTAACGACAAAATTAACGACCCTTCCACAACCCCTTTCTCGCCCAACTTAGGTTGTCTCGGACAGAAAAAAATGTAGGGTCGAAGCACCTGGCGTCTTAATTAATTAAGTAATCTAAATTGAATGACGAGACCGTAAACAAGACTAAGTGCACCCGACAATTTACCTGTGTTTCTGTTTGTCCTTCCATCTATCATTCTGCATAATATTCACTTACAAGATGGGCGAGTCCAATATTTTACAAACTGATCAATAACTAGTAAATAATCAACGAAGGCACTACTGTTATCTTTCTGCATAACATTCACTTACGAAATGCGTGAGTCCAATATTTTACAAATTGATCAAATCTAGTAAGTAATCAACGAAGGCTCTACTGCTTTGATTTAGCCTCCCCCTGTTTAAATCAGTGCCAGTTTTGTTAGCGTTTCACCAGGCGAACCGGACTCCCTGTGGTCAGTAGCCGCATACTAATGCGCTAGCTGGATCAAAGGTCAAGGTCAAAGGTCAAGGTCAAGGGTTACAGTGCTGCGGTAGTTGCATAATTATGAACTTGGTTTGTCTGATCATCCAGGGGAACTTGCTGTGTTCTTCTTCTTGCTCTTTTTTTCTTGTTGTCGTTGTTGTTGTTGTTGTTGTTGTTGTTATTGTTTTGTTGTTGTTGTTGTTGTTGTTGTTGTTGTTGTTGTTGTTGTTGTTGTTCTTCTTCTTCTTCTTCTTCTTCTTCTTCTTCTTCTTCTTCTTCTTCTTCTT
>NW_004797553.1:40660-42053 GCF_000002075.1 Aplysia californica
GTGGGGGAGTGAGTGAGTGAGTGAGTGAGTGACTGACTGACTGAGTGAGTTAGTGAGTATGTGAGTGAGTGAGTGTGTGGATGTGTGTGTGTGTGTGTGTGTGTATGTGTGTGTGTGTGTGTGTGTGTGTGTGTGTGTGTGTATGTATGGTATGAGTGTGCAAATGTTTTTTTGTGTGTGCTTACTTACAATGATAGACAAAAATAAACGGGTAGACAGATACACAAACGGACAGACAGAATCTGGCACACACATATTTGAATACATCATATTGATTTTCAACTTGACCTTTGAGGGGATCAAATGTCGTTTGATTCTATTCAAAATAACTTTAAGCTTTTGCCGAGACGTGAAAGTGTAATATCGATTTCTTTTCAGTGTTATTTCTCTTCTTTCTTTTTTTTTTAGGGGGGGGGGGGTTGATAATTTTGAAAATCTTTTTTTTTTCTTATTTAGCACTTTGTTTAAAAGAATTTTGGCTTAGGAACGGGTCAGGTCGGGTCGATCGATTTGAGACAGTTGACGTGCTCGGTGCAGACGTTCGTAAACATGACAACAAGCCAACATTCACTTCTTGATTCTTAAAAGTGCATAATTCTTTGTGAGGCATCGTGGTGAAATCAGGCGCTCGTCAAATGCTGAATTTAAAAAAACAAAAAACCTGGCATTTTCCTTCTAGTTTGGACATTTCTCTCAATTTTTTTGGGAAAAACTTTTCTGCTCAATACCTTTTATTACTGTATAAATACATATTTGTGACGAGATATTACTGAAATAGTCTGATTACAGGGGCCAAAATTGCAGATGTTCAGTTTCCTAGGATTCTCAAGCTTTGGAAGTCATCGAACTTTGAAGGCCAGTTTGTCTCTAAATTTACCACTGAAATCAGGCAACCCCCATCTCCTTCAATCGCAAATGTCTCAACTTCTGTTCAAGATAACAGATTGGTATTTTTTGTTGTTGAAATCCAAAGCAAGGCAAACGAACAAGCTTTAGAATGAAAACAATAACTCCATATGCACAAACTTTGACGAGCGCCTGATTGCACTGCGTTCTGAAACATATTGAGTCAGAATGTTAAAGTGCTTTTGAGTGGGTGGGTGTAAGGTGAAATCAGAATGATCGTATAGAAAAATGTGCAAAAATGTCAGCTGTTAGCTGAATGAAGTGTCTGGATCCTTTTTTGTGTGTGTGGAGATTATTAATGTCTAGTCTGTGAAATGAATCGTTTCCTCGGCCATCTGTTCACATGTCTTCAGCTTAAAATTTTGATTTTTTCTTTTTCCAGTTTCATAATCCACTGTATCAGTTGCATGCTCTCAACAAATAATTTTTGTCAAATGTCCGATTCGAAATTATAAGAAAGAAAAAAAGAAGAAAAGTTACACAATTG
>NW_004797553.1:46156-47099 GCF_000002075.1 Aplysia californica
TGCTCTGATGTGATTTGCTCCTTGGTAGACAGATAATTTGGTGAGTAGTTGGTGGGTGGTTGGCGGGTGCTCTGATGGGATTTGCTCCTTGGTAGACAGAGAATTTGGTGAGTGGTTGGTGGGTGGTTGGCGGGTGCTCTGATGTGATTTGCTCCTTGGTATACAGAGAATTTGGGTGGGTGGTTTGTGGGTGGTTGGTGGGTGCTCTGATGTGATTTACTCCTTGATATACAGAGCATGTGGGTGGGTTTGTTTTGTTTTAGTAGAGGTTTTAGGGCGCTTGCAACTGCATATAGTCATATGAGCGCCATTTTGGTGGATGTGTGGTGGGTGCTCTAATGTGATTTGCTCCTTAGTATACAGAGAATTTGGGTGGGTGGTTGGTGGGTGCTCTGATTTGATTCTGCAGTTGCAAACCACGTAAAACTCTTACTACAACAACTAAACTAAAGACAATGTGGGTGGGTGGTTGATGGATGCTCTGGTGTGATTTGCACCTTGGCCTCGGTATTCAGAGAAATTGTGTGGTTGGTTGGTGGGTGATCTTTTGTTTAGTGAGATTTTTACGGAGCTCGTAACTGCATAAGGTTATATAAGCGCCAAGATGCTCTGATGAGGTTCGCTCCTTGGTAATACAGAGAGAATCTGGGGGGGTGGGGGGGGTTATTTCGTGGAAGGTCTGGTGTGGTTTTCTCTAAGTTTATCCAAATCAGCGTATCCCCTACCAACCAATGCCCCCCCCCCAAAAAAAAACCCTGAAAAAAAAAGCAAAAAGCAAACAAACAAAAAACCCACCAAACAAAAATCAGACATTTCCCCTCTTTTACCACACCCGCCCAGCCGCCACCAATTTAGTAAGAATAAGAATAAATTATTCATAATCAACTTACCCCCCCCACCCACCGAAAATATAAACAACTGAAAAACAAAAAGACCCAAAAAA
>NW_004797553.1:47868-50120 GCF_000002075.1 Aplysia californica
ACACACACACACACACACATACACCTTCACACCCTCCCTCACCCCTCTCGACCCACACACATTCCCATCCCCACCCTACACACACACACACACGCATACACAATTTTGTCCCCATTAAGTGAAGTAATGTGCAGTTGGACTCCCTTCATCCCTGAGGTCTGGCTCACATCAAGCCTGATCCCCTTGCCCCGTGCCGACAGTGTATTTATTCAGGCTTACAGCAATAACACTCACAGAACGATGTCAAAGACAATTATGTTCTTCTTTCGCCTCTGTATCCCCCCCCCCTCCCCTCTCAAGCAAACAGCGAACGGGTGGTTGGCGGGTGCTCTGGTGTGGTTTGCTCCTTCTTTCCTATCAAACATCTATCGTCCTGATCTCTCTTCCTTCTTTTTTTTGTGTTCGTGGTGTTACTCTCTTGTAACACCTCTAATCGTCGGCACTTATATAACCTTACTGCGTTGCGAGTGCCGTAAAACTAAAACGTACAAACAGGGACGTGCTACGTTAATGCACTCAAAATACAGGGGATCGGCAACTGCACTTAGCTAATACCATAGATATTCTTTCTGGTACTATTTAGGTTTGATTGTGGTATCATTATGGTATTATTATTGTTTCAATTATGGTTTCGATCTCAATGTTTTTGCAGATTAATTACAAATTAATTAAATGGGATGATGAATGAAATAAAATGAGATTCTAAATAGAATTTAAACTGCACAAGATCTAACAACAATTTCAAACGAATTCTCATAAAGAATTATTCTTGTGTAAACAGTTCGTTTGTAGACAGTTTTAGGCTTTTACAAGTTCTGTCTGTTTATTACCTTTGACTGGATACGTCAAAGAGGTCTCCGGACAATTTTGTTGGGCATATTTTACATGCTCTATTTCTGTTCCAGATCTTCTAGGGCAGAGGGTACTATGTCTAACAGGTATTGTTTTTAAATGTAGACATCTTACATTTGAAATAAGCTGAAAGAAGTAAGAGCATTCAACTTTCTGGCGATTCATCAGAGCTTTTGTTACCGAGCGCATGGAGAAAATAAAACAATATCATTATCTCAACTTTCTGTATTCCATACTGTGACCAATTACACCAAATGATGACGACATATCAGTCTTCCCTTGTACCACCACAATACCCTTGTACTTGTAGTTGTGTCAGGCTAGACAACAATTGAATAGTTTCCTTTAAGTAAATTGTGAGGCATCCTGGTGGAATCAGGCTCTCGTCAATTTTTGGGGATGTAGATTTATTGGTATCATCTTAAACTTGTTCACTTGTTTTTATTTGGATGAAAATAGACTCGACAGCACAATGTCTGCTTCGACTATTAAGGCACCCCAGAAATAGCAGTTCACAAGAGAGTGACAGACATACAAAAGAAGTAAAGGAAAATGACGATCAGAAACTGGTGTGGTGCAGCATGCTTCGAGCCCCCAAAGGGACCTGGGTAGATGGAGGATGCTCTGATGTAATTTAAATTTCTCCCTATCAAACATCTATTTCATTATCCTTCTATTTTCTCCATATTTTCTTTGTATGTAACTCTCTAGAAACAACTTTAATCTTCAGCATCAATACGACCTAAGTTGGAAGTACAGCAAAACATAACATTTTGAGGCGTGCGGACAAAATGAGTTACTTTTCAGAATTTAACCTGATGGAAATAGATGTGTCCGATTTATAGATTGAGTTTTTAACAAATCATTAGTATGAAATGATAAAATTATGCATGTTACACTTATATGGCATTGTTTTAGAATCTACAATAAATATTACCTAGTGTCGATTTTTGGCAGAGATCTCCATTCTTTGTTTTCGAGAAGTAACTCATTTTGTCAGTACACCTCACAATTAATATTAGTATATTAATATTGTAACATTTTTTTTTCTGATAGGGTTCTGCCTTCCTCTTAGCACAGTGAGGCCCTGGTGGGCAGGCAGAAATCGAAGAAACTCTCGTCCTAAGTGACCCAAGACTGGGTGAAAAGGGGCGTAAAAAATTCCACTGTCATTTAATCAATACATCTTCGCCCCGGGAATGATTTTGTGTCAAATTGACATAATAGATGTTTACCTTCTAGCCAGACACAATGCATGCACTAGAAACAAAGAACAATTAAAACAAAGAGAGTGAGAGAGAGAGAGAGAGAGAGAGAGAGAGAGAGACAGACAGAGAGAGACAGAGAGACAGAGAGACACAGAGAGACAGAGAGAGCGAGAGAGAGACGGTCAGGGGGGG
>NW_004797553.1:50271-51347 GCF_000002075.1 Aplysia californica
TCTCTCTCTCTCTCTCTCTCTCTCTCTCTCTCTTTCTCTCTCCTTGTCTGTCTATATCTTATCTCTCTCTATCTAAATAACCGCCTCACGGGGTCTTTAGCTCATTAATTAATGACGGGCGGGGAATTCTGATCATTTCACATCGTTTAAAGACGAGCTATTTGGGGACACATTAACAAAAAGATGTTTAACTTCGTTATTCATATTGATTTTTCCATTTCTGTTTATTTTATCTTCAATTTAAAAAGGCAGCCAATCTTTTTCATCTATGAATTATGCAAACCCGTGTTTTTTCTGTTATGATTAATGGCCCGAAATGCGCTGCAAAATTGCGTTTGGTCTGTTGTAGAACAGACTTAATGATGAAATGGTGAAATGGTATGAGTTTAACGCCCCTATCAACACGGTTAAGTTATTTAACAGGCGAGACTTCCGAGTTTAACGTCCGTCTCCGAAAGGATCAAGCCAAGTGGGATATTCGTGTAAAGTGTATTTCCCACTGATGCAACGTCGGACCGAGCAGAGGCTCGAACCCCCGAACCCCCGAACCCGCAATCTCTGGATTACGAGTCCAGTAGCCAAACCACTAGGTGACCGACGCCACACAGACATAACTCTTTAGGGACCTAGTGGACGCATGTGTCCCATCAGCAACAAACCAAAGACCATGTTGCGGCACACAAATCAGGAACACGTATTTACATAGCATGTAAACGAATGTTCTAGTTTGCCATTTTAAATTTCACATAAAGAAAACTGAATTGAAAAATAATATGTAGAAATTACAATTATGCTTCACTTACAAAGGTACCCCGAAACAACGTCTCTTCAAAGAGTTAATGTTAACTCTACGCACTCAAAGAATTCAAACTTTCTCATTGTCTTTTTTAATCTTCTTTGACCATTGTTCGTTTACCTTGATTTTGTTTTGCTTCGGTGGAGTTTTGTTTTGATTTTCATTGATCTATGTTGTCCAATGTCACACATGACATCGTTTTAGAAAGACGTCGGACTAACAGCTGTCAGTAATATAAAACAACAATGCTGGTGATTGTTTAATTTGGGGAGGGGGGGGG
>NW_004797553.1:51604-52651 GCF_000002075.1 Aplysia californica
TCTCTCCCTCTCTCTCTCTCTCTCTCTCCCTGTATTGTCAGGTTCCTAAGGCAGAGAGCAGTCAACACCTCGATTATCTGTCCTTGGCCACCATTACCAATCTTGGCACAACTAGGCCCTGGGAGATTGCCTCATCCCTGATTGCGCTTCTTTAAATTCCTGTTGGCCCGTCTTTTTTTTTCTTTTACCTGATGTTTCCAATACCATGTCTGACAGGGCAAATCATGTCCATGGCATTCTAAAAAATATTACCTGAATGTATCAATCTTCTTCTTTAAAAGGAAATGTTGATTTCTTCATATCCATGCTATTTCCAATACTTCATTATTCGTAATAAGTCTACAGCTATCGATTTTAGGACCACGAGGGGATCTTTAACGAGCCTAACTTACAGATAAACCTTCAAGATGTTTTACCCTTTTCCGAGGATGGTTTTGTCTTCGATCTTGCCTACCCTAAGATCGTAATTGTGGCTGACAGACAGCAGTAGCAAGAGCAAGCATCACAGTAGCTGTAGGACGAGTCAGAAGTAAAGAGGAGAGGACCGAGCTAAGAGGAGGCCGAAGGTGCTGGAAGAAATAAGTGAAGAGGAAATCAAATGACAGAACACGATGTTTTTTTTTTGTTTTGAATAAAACGAATAAGGAGGCCGAGGAAAGTGGAAGATATTATAAGTGAAGAGGAAATCAAATGACATGATACGACTTTTTTGTTTTGAATAAAACGTATAAGGAGTCGGCTAACCCCATGGGATGTGATCGCCTAACACGATCTTCCAATATTCCTGACAGACAAAAAAGATCTCAGACTCATCCTATTCCCATTATAAATGCTGAAGCTCAAGATGACAGCGTGCCTGCACTGCACACAAATACAGACGCCTGCACGCGCAGGCTTGCACGCACATACACTAACACATCATACACACACATACACACATACACTCTCACATACACACACACATACACACATACATACACACATACACTCACACACACACACACATTGTGAGGCATCCTGGTGGAATCAGGCTCTCGTCAATTTTTG
>NW_004797553.1:53719-54889 GCF_000002075.1 Aplysia californica
TTTTTCTTTACTGTCCTCCTTTCTTTTTTCTTCTTTTTCTACCCCTCAAGAACCAAGAAAAACAACCAAAAAAAAAACGGAGAAAGATAAAGGAGCAACCAATCCATCGTCTCGACCCTCTCAGACATCTTTTGATGAGCGCACGCCCCTCCCTTCCCCCCTACCTCCCTCCCCAGGCTATAAATAGAGCAGCGTCTTGGTTGTCACGTGATATTTTCGCATCAATTGATTCGTCTGTGTCACCGCGATCTATCGGTGGGGAAGGAAGCTCGCTTGGGGACGATAATTTTGTTAGTGGGCGGTTGGAGGGTGGGACGTATTTGTTTTTCCTCCATCTGTTACTTCTATCTGTGGCCTGCTGCCCGCGCGAGCCAGTCTCAGTGGGACAGACGGGTACGCTCGAAGACTTTGCCGGCTCAAAGGAGACCGATGTCTGAAACTGACCAGAGAACGACGGTTTTCTACACCCCTGGGGATACATGTAGCCTCTGAGGGGGAGAGGGAGGGGGGGTATTCTTTTTTTTTTCCTTTTTTTTCCCTTTTTTTTTCTTTCATTTTTTTTCATTCTTTTTTCTTTTTTTTTCTCTTTTTTGTTCCCCCATTTTTTTGTCTTTCATTCTTTTTAAAACCTTAACACCACGCCTTTTATTGGATACAGGTGAACTATCTCTTTGGAATGTATGTGTGTAAGAAAACAAACAAACAAAGAAACTAACTAACAATACAACTAAAATAAAAAACGCACACTTTAAAAGTCTCTTCAAGTATTACTTCCAGCAAACGTAACCATTTTATTGTTCTTACAGTGGTAGCAATTTGGATTCCAATCTACAGCTCGGCATCTTAAAACCTGGAATACTAGAGGCAATTAAAACTTTTTGAAGTTTGTCCTTTTTTCAGATATTCGCTCTCAACGGAGAAGGAATATTTCACTAAAAGTCTTCAATCTTACTGAACAGGGCTGTGTTGAAAGGGAGTTACAGGCTTAATAAAGCCCCCCCACCCCCCTCGCCTTCTTTGCCCCCTCCTCTGGGCTCCTGACTCTTTCTGCAGCCTTTTTACTGCTACTCCTTGGCTCCTTCTTACTTTCAGCCACACCCCTGATCTTATGGTAGGAAAGATCTAGATCTACAACTTGCCTTATCGGACAAGGGAGAAAAATCTCGGCCG
>NW_004797553.1:56752-58032 GCF_000002075.1 Aplysia californica
CTTATCTTATCTTATGTTATTTTATCTTATCTTATATGTCGTATCTTATCTTATCTTATATATCGTATCTTATCTTATCTTATGTTATCTTATCTTATCTTATCTTATATATCGTATCTTATCTTATCTTATGTTACCGTATCTTATCTTATTTGGATTGAATACACTCTATGTCTCCAGTCTCACAAAATGCGAGACTCCTTCGTATAAATAATGATCCCCTTCCGCACCCTTTTATCTATACATAATATCATCTTTAATTTGTGAAAGTTCGTCACTTTTTGGCCTCTTAAAACTTCCCAATTACTGAACTTTCGAATTTGACAAAATCGATGGTGGTTCAGAATTATTTAAAGGGTGCACAGTTAGTTATAATATATGGAGTCTGAAGTCACAGTAGTTTAATTTTCAGTTTTTCATTTACTTCGTTCAGACTACTAATCTTGTTTTTTCATTCTTTTTTTTCATTCTTATTTTTTTCTTTTTTTTCATTCTTTTTTT
Source organism: Aplysia californica (assembly GCF_000002075.1). Classification (NCBI taxonomy): domain Eukaryota; kingdom Metazoa; phylum Mollusca; class Gastropoda; order Aplysiida; family Aplysiidae; genus Aplysia; species Aplysia californica. The sequence continues at coordinate 57,254 of NW_004797553.1, forward strand.
CTTTTATTCTTTTTAAAACCTCTACACTTCGGGCCTTTTATTGGATAAAGGTGAAGGTTACAATAGAGCCAGCTGTTGAGCGGGGATATGCGCTATACAAATGCTATCTATTATTTTTACTATTAATCTTGGGAAAGTTCGTCTTCTTAGACACCATTGTAAACAAGTGAGAGTACCGTTCAATAACAGTGCATATACTGGTTCCACAATGACTTGACGATCGATTCTTTTGAGTCTGTTCACCGAACGGGGTACCCAGCACGTTAATAATAACCACTCACACCTGCCTTTCACTTAAACAGACAACACTAAGGCAAAATCCTTGTTAAATTTGCGATGAATTTATTCTTAGGTCTAAATTATGAATACAATTATGACTCATTGGAGCAGAGGAAGCTAGGACTTACGCTAACATTACTTACACGCAATCCCACGTCATCACTCATCACAAGCATTATAGTATCTAAAATCATCACCGCTCTCAGATCAATGACTTACCTCTATAATCCTGGAATCTCTATCTGCTATTACAGTTACTTGCTATACTAAATATGTACGTAATACACTATTAGACACTATCATACGCACTTTTTTCTACTAATAAGATGGCGTATATGTCATATAATTATGAGCAAGGGATTTTAAAAATATTTAATAATGATTACAATATTTCTAGCTTCTGTCTTGATTGATCTGAGAACTCCCTTCACATGTGCGCCCACTCCCTCCTCTGGGACATGCTTTTTCTCCAAATTTGCGTCATCTTCTTTCACGACCCC
>NW_004797553.1:59276-60554 GCF_000002075.1 Aplysia californica
CCCCTCTTCCTTTACGAAAATAACTCCCGTCCCCACTGTTTTAAACACACCCAATGACGAACACACCCACAACTCTTTTTTATAAATACAACCTCCCCCTTTTAACCTCTTTTTAAACCCTATCCGTGCGCCGTGGGGTCATTTTGTACCCCAGGGGTTGTATTCTTCCCATTTTAAAATACTTTTAGTTCGAAGATCTCTTTGAAACTTTCAATATTTCTTTTTTTTAAAGTCATTTTGATAGACTGCTATGCACAGCGTACGGGTCGATTTCAAGAGCAAAATTAAATCCTGTTTGGAAAGTAGATGCACAGAGATACCCACGTGGTATGGGTACGATAGTAAAACACGACGTAGGGATAGGGTTAAATCACCCACCCCCCTCTTTCGTCCCCCAGTTTAAAAAAAAACACACACCCTTTCCTCCGATTTCGGTGCTGGCGATCCATCTCAATATCCCCTCGACATTTTTCATTAAAATTTTCATGGCGCTTCTTGCGTAGTCTTCCGGAAGTTAGGACATGATAGTGTTGGTTTGATCCCGTCTGATCCCGCAGCGGCCATTTTGGATACATAAAAAAATTTTAAAAAATTACCATGCAGAGATATTTTCACTTTTGACAGTGTAGACGACGAGCAAATTCACACACTGAGAGCTTTATGACTTCCGCAGGTTTGGGAATTATCTTTTTTTTAAATCGAATTATTGTTTATTGGCTCATCACCTTTTATGCCCATTAAAGATCACATTTATGAGTGGATTTTACTGAAAAATGTTTGCCGTAGCAAAATTACGACGTAAAGCACCACATGTGGATATATTTTATATTTTTATTAGTGACCCTGTAGACAGACTAATGAACACACTAACCTTTATCATAGACTTTAATTTTTGCTTTAAAAGGTTATTATGCCAAGACCAAAGAGAGGGTACATTTTAATTAGTGACAGTATTGACAGACTAATAGACACACTGACCTTTACAATATGACTTTTGGCTTTAACAAATAAAATGATTATGACCAAACGGGAAGGTATTCTTTCAAAAACTCACTGGGGTGGGGGGAGGGGGGTGGCTCTCGTTGTCGAGAGGTTAAGGTGTATGCCTCTCATTCAACAGATTCCGTATTCGAATCCGTATAGCAACGGAAAATGCTCATCTCTCTTTTTTAAAAAGGCCAAAATTTCAAAATTTACTACCAACTGAAAATGATTGGTGTGTCCCGCGCGCTCATGTGACATTATGCAGTTGAGAGCGCCATAAAACACTAACGGAAA
>NW_004797553.1:64757-68095 GCF_000002075.1 Aplysia californica
TAGTAGTAGTAGTAGCGTAGTAGTAACTTGACAAGTTTTGAAAAAGGAATTGGAGTACAAGCAAGAGTGATGCAACAGTCCAAATAACATCCTTAAGGATACTCCTCGTAATAATGACATACGAGCCACTAATTCGTCATTATGGCATATTGATTATATGCCGTTGATATATTTTTTAAAAAGTGTCATGATGAAATATCAATTCTGTCCATAAATCCTTTCTCTGCATCACACGTACCAAAAATTCCACACTCGTAAATACAAGTTGTGCTTATTCCAACAAACTAAACGACAACTTTTGTCCCATGATTCATATCTGCGGTGGATATCCGGCGTGTTTAAAAGAATATCGATCAAATTCATACCAGTCTTTATTGGACCCGACAGGCAACGCTCAATTTTCATATTCCTTAAAAAGTGGATCCAAAAGAAAAAATGTGATTCAGCCAAAGAGGTTCATGTATCACTTCTCTATATCCCGAGTGATTTATAGCCAATGCCAACGCGGTAAGAATTTGACGTTCAAATTCATAAATTTGCTCACAGATTATCATGTTAAGAGCTAATGTAATCTCTCCTATTTATTTATTTTTGCACCAAAAGATTGATTGAACCGTTCGGCAACATGTTTGTCACATTCGAAACATTTCTAAGAGTTTGAAATTTACAGCGTTGTTTGGTGTTGTTTTGTTTTTTGGTAATGAGATTACAATTAACCCTTGCTAGACACTAGACAGATACACTGTTGTCTCTTTTTGTGTGCGTCTAAAGCAACTGGAAAGTTTTATTTGAACTTGCGTGCAATCAGTGAACTTGTTTGAATTGACTTCCCGGGAATTGATAACCGAGTTCAGTTGTTTTCATGATTGGTTACTGGAGCGGATGACCCAGGTTTGAATCCCTGATGGGGATTTTATTTTTTGCGTGGGTTGTCTGGGGAATTTATCATCTTCCTGCACAGCTTGGCTGTCCTAAATTGTTTTAATGTGATAAAAAAACAACAACTCCAACATATAGGAATATAAAATATTGTCCTACTTCGATTTCTTTTTTGTTTTAAATATATTTTCGTTTTTGCGATACTTTCAAGACGTATACCATATTATTATCGAAATAATGAATATTTATAAAGATCGTTAGAAATGTTTCACATTCCCGTCAATATTGTAATTTACTCAATTTAGAATACGGGTCATCACAACCAACTCTGGCTTAGAGGGATACAACTTCCTGTGCGACAAACAGACAATATCTACACATTTGATTAAATGAGAGGTAGCGTGGTGAAATCGGGCTCTCGTCAAAATAATGTTAAATGGAAGATTTTTCTCTCCATGTGCCAATTTCTATCGAGTTTTTGTTTTTCGACTCAACAACTTTAACGTCCATTTAAAAACACATTTCTGCATGGATTTTTTTACTAAAAACGTTGATTAAAGGCACACACAAATTATAAATGTTTAGTTTCCAAAGACACTCAAGCTGAAGAAATCATCAAACTTTGGTAGCCATTTTCTCGCTGATTTTAACTTTGAAACCAGGCAACCATCACCTCATTCAGTAACAAATATCTCAACGCCCATTCAAGATAGATGGGCTGATTTTTCACCGAAAGCAAGACAAATAAATACGCTCAAAGTAAACTGATACCAATAATTCCATATTCCCAGGGAGAAATGACAAGCACCTGATTTCACCATGTCGCGACACAATAAACAGTCTCGCGACATGGGAATCAAACTTACGTCCTTTGCTTTTGACGACAAAGAGCCTTACAGTGTCACCATAATATATATCTATTAAATATTTGACAACTTGGAAACACATGTGTTACTTTCCCCATAAAAAACTACGACAGCTACAGAGTTGAAAGTTGACAAGTACCCGCAAAAAAAAAGGATATGTCCCCATGACGGAGCTCGATTTTTGATTTATTCATTTCCTGAATTTAGACAAATCTATTTGACAAAACGTTCCCGTACTTCTTTGGCCTTTGTGATTATTGTACTGAGAAACGAAACAAATCTGTGTAGCAGTCCTTCCCAGCGGAAGTGCCTTAAGTGATATTTCACGAAACGCATTTTGTTTTGAGAGTATGGATCTAGATCTAGACCTTCTAGTTTTGTTGCATCTCTCAAGATTTATTGCTCCATTTCAGTGGAGTGTAAATGTAGTAGGCCATCAGTTGATGTTAATGCACCCTTCATTTATTTATTTAAAGGGGGCCCAGCTAGTATTTATTATATTTGTGAAAGTTCGTCTCTTTGGTCGTCTAAAACTTCAGAATCACTTTAATATTCGAATTTGAAAAAAAAAATAACGGAATCATTTAAAGGGTGCTCAGTATTTTTAAGGAGTTTGAATTCACTGTAGCTTACTTTTCAATTTTTCATTAGTTTTGTTTAGATCTAATCTTTGGAAAGTCCTGTTTCTACGACGTCATTGTAAACAAATGAGGCTTCCGTTCACAAACAGTGCGCACAGCTTCCACAATGACTTGACGATCGATTCATTTGAGTCCGTTCATTGAACCGGTACTCAGCTAGTATATTATACTTTATTTACTTTTACATCCTTTGTTGCCGTTCAGCATCGAGGGGGGATGCAGTTTTCTATGGTAGGCCAGCTCTGTTTTCCTTTCTTATATAAATGTCAAAGTTTCTGCTCAGGGTTCCCTTAACTCCCCCAACCCATCTTTTACATGGCCTACCCCTTCCCCACCAGCCCTTAAAAGACAAAGAGAGTTTTCTCTATGACTAAAAAAATATACCCACCAATAAAACCAAACTCCTCCTATAGGGAGGGCTATGTCCACTTTTGGCGTAGATCAAAATTTCTGAAAACCCCCGAAATCTGGGTCAACCCGCTTGTCCTTGAAAGCGACCAATTCTTCATTTCTCTGTCTTTCCCCTCTTGGGATGATCTGGATTTTTGCCGAGGCATTTCATCTCACATGCAATGATTTTGCTATAATACAGCCACCAGTAAAACTCCTATGGAAATTTTACTTCCTCAGTAGCGTAACCTTTTGTCCTGTCTGCCCCTTCAAAGAAATTCTAGAAACTTGAGACGAAAAAAAAAGAAGAAAAGATGATTTCAGACTTTAGCTTGGGCATAACATATTAACTACATTTTTACGCTGAAAAAACACACCAAACAAACGATCTATCGATTTTGTGATGTATCTTGTTACCTATAGTTCCACTCGATTATTTCTTGTTATTTCGGGTCGTTAACCCCTGCATCAAGATACATCAGCACGCTACTGGGGCATAAAGGTCTTTGCGCAATGTCCTGTGAATAGATGCAAATTATTTAGGTCTGGCACGTCCCCCCCC
>NW_004797553.1:71146-73057 GCF_000002075.1 Aplysia californica
CTGGCTGGCTGGACAGTGGGTGGACACCCTGGCGTGTGGGGGCGTGTCTACAGTCACTGGATCTGTCAATCGTGCGCCTTGGGGGCAGCCAATATTGAGAGGCGATCAGTCGTTGGACATTTATTGTCATTGTATGGATGTACTAAGCCCACGTGGGACGCTCTGCTCAGAGTTAAAAACGTTCAGAAAACGATAAGTACAGTTTTGGGACACCTGAATAGACGTAAAGGTCTGGGGGGTTTTGTTTTGATTTAGTAGGGTTTCACGGCGCTTGCAACTGCATAAGGTCAAATGAACTCAACAAAAAAGTCTTGCTCATCTAGCCCTCATTGGCAAAATTGAAGGTAGACGAGGCAGGGGTAGGCCAGGAGCAATCTATTCAGGGAACCTAGACAAATGGGTAACGGTGAAAGATCAGGGAAACGTAGCTTTTTAAACAGCATCCGAGCAAAGGAATGAACTAAATGGAAAACCATGATCGCCGATGTTTGCGCATATCTGGTACTGGATGATGATGAGGATGAAGATGATGATGATGAGGATGATAATATATAGATGTAACACGTAATAGCCATTTTAACACCATTAGGCAGGCTGCTGTGGTGCAGCTTCGGAGAAGCATGACCTCCGACTGCACTGTCCATCTTCCACAGCGCTAAGCCAAATGGGAAGAGAGCTTTATATGAGACTCCCCAAAGCAACTAACGTTCAAGACGCCTCGTTGAACCTTCTGGCCCTTCCCATATGTAGTTCAGTGCGATACCAAAGGAGCTAACGGAGTTTTTGTAGTGTCGTGAACCGATAGTGTATTTATATGTTTTTATAATGAAATTGTATAGGTTAAGCGCCCCTATCAACACTGTTGAGTTATTTAAGAGGCGGGATCTTCGAGTTTTACATCCATCTCCAAAAGGACCGATCCAAGTAGGAATTTCGTGTAAAGTGTCTTTCCAAAGGACACAATGTCAGACCGAGCTCAGGCTCGAACCCCCGAACCTCCAATCTCACGATTACAAGTCTGATACACTAACTACTAGTCTACCGACACCACTGTACATCATTTTGAAAAGGATTCAAACGTGAATTTAATTAGCAATCTTCCTCAACTCTGAAAATGTTGGCGAATTCAATTAGTTTGCGAATTGTTATAAAGAGTGTAAGAAATCTACCGAGCTGTGAAACACATTGCATTTGGCAAGTAAAATCGCGACTTCAAAACACTCACGGCAAACACATTGTCTAAACGCGAAAAAGTGTGTGCGGCAAAACAACAACCCAAAAAAAACAAAAAAAATACTCAACAAAAACAACAAAAACAGCAACTAAGAAAAAAAAAGGAAAGAAACCCAAGAAGAACCGATGTACAGCAATTAATTATCGCCATATTTGTAACGCATTCTATAACAATTTTCTTTCATTTTGATTTTCTGGGAAGTCCATAAGTATAATAACTATCGTTGAACGTGACATGACAACACAATCTATCAAATCTGTGGCTTCGAAACCTGTTGGTCCAGTGCTAGAGATACCAGACTCATTATGACAATAATATTATTAATACTAAAACAATACTACTAATAATACCAAAAATAATATAAATGACAATACTACTACTAACACTACTCAGAGGGTGCTATGGCGGAGCGGTTAGTGCGCTCGTCTCTGAAGCGGAAAGTCCGGGTTCGAGCCTCTGTTCGGACATAGATTTTTTTTGCCCCCTGCCTCCAGCCCGCCCAGCAGTAATGGGTACCTGACTTCGATTTGGGAAAGTGAAGGCGGCGTGGAAAGAAACTGGCCACCCTACCACAATACTGTGCCGAAGGCCCAGGAAGTTGTCTCACTAATAAAGGCAATCCCGTATGTCCGGATCGGATGCAGGAACAACTTTACTTTTTTTTACTGCTACTACTA
>NW_004797553.1:74051-75462 GCF_000002075.1 Aplysia californica
CAGGTTTTAGGATGAATCTAATAACTTTATATGCCTTAAAGCTGACGATTGCCTGATCCCATTGTGTCGTGACACATTTACGATATTGCTGAAAACGCTAAATCAATACAGTTTGGCAATTTGCTTATAACTTCATTACTCTGCACATTATCTTTTGGTAGAATAACTACTTAGAAGGTATTGCAAGTTTTACAACAAGTGTAAACGTAATAGTTAGGCATTCTATAGGATTTATATTACTCCTGTCAAACAAGAGAAATGTAATTAAACGATCTAAAACCCCAAAATGTAATCATTTCAACAATCTCGTTGCAATCGTTCTGGGGTATTGCAAGTTTTACAACAAATAAAAACGTAATCTCGAGGCATTCTATAGGGTTTATATGCCTGTCAAAAGTGAGAAATTTAATAAAACGATCTCCAACACCAAAATGTAATTATTTCAACAATCTCGTTGCTTTCGTCCTTGAGTTGTTATTTTTTACGTGAGAATCAACGAATGCTTCAACCATTGCCATCAAACATAGCATACACACTTCCTAACCGGGCTAAACGTATTAAGGGATTGTTGTCTTCTGCCGTTTTGACATCTAATTTATGATAATTGTTTTGTTTCTTTACACGCTTAAATTTTACCCACCCAACACCCATACTTTGACTGATACAAACGTCTCGATAACGCGATCTAATTTCTGAAACCAGTCGAGATACACATACCTTATTATGCATTTCCCAGCGCCGTAAAACTCTTACTAAAACAAAAACGAGATCTACATTAACTTTAACGTACGTGCTATGCTAAATTCTTTGTTCACACAGAGGAATTAACGCACACAGACTTTAGCCTGCCAGCCACATTCGTCTGTGTACATGATACGCGCAAACACCGAAAACGAGACGAAAAAGTCATTAAATTTTCCGCAATTCAAGACACCACAGAACATTGTCTACAATTTCGCGTTTCCACATGAGGAATAATCCTGTTATTGAAGTAGAATTTTGTTCACTGCGTAATTCCGTCCGAATCACCATACGGCGCGGTTTTATACTGTCTCGTGTTTTCTCGGAGATAGAAATAATACCGTATTTTGAATTTGATATGATGCAGGCACAGGACAGAAAAGGAGCTTACATTACGGTCTTGATCATTATCTGAAGCAAGATCTAAAAGAAAAACAGCTTTCCTCTCGGAATTTTGATCCTGTGTAGAGAAAATTGAGTTGATGATTTTTTAACTGAGTATAGCTAGCATCCTCACCCCCATCCCCCAACTTTAAACAAAATGCTTTGGAGAAAAAACAAAAGGGTAAGGGCTAGAAATGCACACATACACACACAAACACACAAACACACACACACACACACACACATACATACACACCCACACCACATGCACACACATGCACATAGA
>NW_004797553.1:83273-84874 GCF_000002075.1 Aplysia californica
CTCTCTCTGTGTGTGTGTGTGTGTGTGTGTGTTTCTTTGTCTTTCTTTCTCTATCTAATTGTACGAATGAATTCGCCCGAACATGTAACAGAAAAGCTACGCACTGGTTTGGGGAAGAAGAGTATTTCTTTTATTAGCTTTTTGTAAAACAAAAACGTAGTGTTTGGCTCCTACGGCTATGACTCATTTATGTTTTGCTTTTGTCTGTTTTTTTGCTTTTTTCCAGGATTTTCTTCTTTTTTTTTGAGTAAAGAGGTACACGTTTACACTTTAAACCGAGTACCACAACACGATAAAATAATTAGCCAAATGCGTTGTGAGTAACAGGTAATGAAAAAAAAGACGCACGACTAATAAATAATATGGTCGCTTTTAAAGACAAGCGGGCTAACCCAGATTTCGGGGGTTTCCAGAAATCTTTACCTTCACCAAAAGTGGGCATTGCCCTACCTATAGGAGAAGTTTGGTTTCATTGGTGTTTATATTTGTTTGGTTATAGAGAAAACGCTCCTTGTCTTTTAAAGAACTGAACAAAGGGCAAAAACTTTACCTTTAATTATCTCAAAACAAGATTTTTCGGGATAGCCCCCTTGTGCTTAAAAGCGATCATATTGTGTTGTGTTGCTGTGATCAGTTTTCCTTATTTTTCTTGTCTGCAGCTCATGGAGAAAACATTCAGCTTCTGGATTTATTGTAGATTGACACTGGGCTAACTGACTCAGAAAAACAAGATAGATAGAAACAACAGAAGAAAAGCTAAAACGAAAAAGGGCTCAAATGACCTTATGCAGTTGCGAGAGCCATAAATCCCCGTACTAACTAAAACTGACTAAAAAGAAAGGAAAAGAAAAAAGTGGGACTTACTTCTAACCAACTACAACTGATCTGTGACCCGGATTAAGCTAACTTTTAAAAAAATTAGGGCCATTCAGATCTTTATACAACAGTTTAAAAAAAGAAACCCAAAATAAAATGTTCAAATTTTGTTTCGCTTTCAAATTGAACCGATATCTCTTTTAAATAATTTTTTTTTAAAATCCGAACAGGAAATACTTGACAAACGACTCCATCTCTTAGCAACGACGCAACACGGATGCAGTAATAAATATTTGTTTTCACTGGGTGGGCGCTTTTTCTTTTTCATTCTTTTTCTTTTTTTTTTCTTAAAAAAAAAAAAAAACTGCACTGGGGGCTGGAAACAACACTGGTGACACACCGACTACAGAACTGTTGCTATTGATTGATTACCGTGCACACAAACTGGAGTTTTCCTACACCATCAGTCTCTCATTTCTCACTTTGTGCAGACATTTCTTTGAAACTCTTTCAGGAGCATCGAGTAGGAAAGCAGGAAATGAAGAGCGGAAATCGAAATTCACGCATGGAATGCCTTGTTTCTAAATATTGTTTTGTTTTCGAGAGGAAACTGATCCGATGTGTGGGGGTACTGGGGTGGTAAACGCGTCCTAAACGCACACACACACACACACACACACACACACACACACACACACACACACACACACACACACACACTAGCATAGAAGTTATTTAGTGTAGAAACACGAGTTGATCGCGCGGAAATACATCCTTTCTCTCTT
>NW_004797553.1:84974-88526 GCF_000002075.1 Aplysia californica
TTTTTCTCTATCTATCTAACTATCTATCTATCTATCTATCTATCTATCTATCTATCTATCTATCTATCTATCTATCTATCTATCTTTCTGTAAAGACAGACAGAGTAGAAGTCACTCGTATTGTTAATGATCTAAATTGCGTCAATTTAGTAGGACGCGATTGAATCAGGTGCTTGTCAATGTTTGGGCCTGTGGAGTTATTGGTATCGTCTGAAAGCTGATTCATTTGCCTTGCTCTCGATGAAAAATGAACCCATCTACCTCTAATAGAAGCCGAGATATATGAGACTGAAAGAGATGGGGGCCGCATGGTCTCAGAGGTAAAATTAGAGAGAAAATAGCGGCAAACGTTTGTAATTTCAATATCTTGATAATCATTGAAAACTAAAAATGTGCACATTTATGTCTTGGTGCCTATAATCAACGCTTTTCAGTAAAATTCCCACGGAGATGTGTCTTAATCATAATATGGATAGAAAAGGCGATTAGCAAAAAAAGAAAAAAAGAGACTAAACCAAAAATTAATACAATTTGACAAACTGGAGGAAAAATTGCCGATTTCTTTGATTTCATTACTTTTAAGAGCGCATGATTTCACCACGACGCCTCAGGTTTGTTATAATGTGATAGGTGTATACAATAATACTATTATCAACGTTGAGATAAAGAGCCTCTGAATTGGGGAGGTGTGGAAGATGGGGTGAGACTGAGGACAACCGTCCATTTCGGAGATTGCCGGGAGTCAGTGAGGAGCGGGTAGGGTGGGGGATGCTTTGGGGTGACGAGAGTGTAAGAGTCTCGATTTTCTGTCTGCTTTTTCTGTAGCACTCGCAAAGTTTGGTCTTTGTCTCTGTCTCTGTTTGTCTCTTTTCTCTCTCTCTCTCTCTCTCTCTCTCTCTCTCTCTCTCTCTCTCTCTCTCTCTCTCTCTCTCTCTCTCTCTCTCTCTCTCTCTCTCTGTGTGTTTCTTTGTCTTTCTTTCTCTATCTAATTGTACGAATGAATTCGTTCCCGAACATGTAACAAACACTATAATGAATGAACTCAGAAGAGCACTTCTTCTATTAGTTTTTTAGAGAACAAAAACGTAGTGTTTGGCTCCTACGGCTATGACTCATTTTTGAGATGCCTTTGTCTGTTTATTTGCTTTGGTTTCCGAGATTTTCTTCTATTTTTTGAGTGAAGAGGTACACGTTTACACTTTAAACCGAGCACCACAGCACGATAAAATAATTAGACAAATGCGTTGTGAGTAACAGGTAATGAGAAAAAAGACGCACGACATATAAATAATATGGTCGCTTTTAAGCACAAGGGGGCTGACCCAGATTTCGGGGGTTTCCAGAAATCTTGACCTTCCACAAAAGTGGGCATTGCCCTACCCTATAGGAGAAGTTTGGGTTTCATTGGGTGTTTATATATGTTTGGGTTATTGAGAAAACTCTCTATGTCTTTTAAAGAACTGAACAGGGGCAAAAACTTTTATCTTTAATTATCTCAAAACAAGATTTTTCGGGTTAGCCCGCTTTTGTCCTTAAAAGCGACCAATATGTGTTGTGTTGCTGTGATCAGGTTTCCTTAATTTTTCTTGTCTGCAGCTCATGGAGAAAACATTCAGCTTCTGGATTTATTGTAGATTGACACTGGGCTAACTGACTCAGAAAAACAAGATAGATAGAAACAACAGAAGAAAAGCTAAAACGGAAAAGGGCTCAAATGACCTTATGCAGTTGCGAGCGCCATAAATCCCCGTACTAACTAAAACTGACTAAAAAGAAAAGAAAAGAAAAAAGTGGGACTTACTTCTAACCAACTACAACTGATCTGTGACCCGGATTAAGCTAACTTTTAAAAAAAATTAGGGCCATTCAGATCTTTATACAACAGTTTAAAAAAAGAAACCCAAAATAAAATGTTCAAATTTTGTTTCGTTTTCAAATTGAACCGATATCTCTTTTGAATAATTTTTTTTTTTAATCCGAACAGGAAATACTTGACAAACGACTCCATCTCTTAGCAACGACGCAACACGGATGCAGTAATAAACATTTGTTTTCACTGGGTGGGCGTTTTTTCTTTTTCATTCTTTTTCTTTTTTTTTTCTTTTTTTTTTTTTTTTTAAACTGCACTGGGGGCTGGAAACAACGCTGGTGACACACCGACTACAGAACTGTTGCTATTGATTGATTACCGTGCACACAAACTGGAGTTTTCCTACACCATCAGTCTCTCATTTCTCACTTTGTGCAGACATTTCTTTGAAACTCTTTCAGGAGCATCGAGTAGGAAAGCAGGAAATGAAGAGCGGAAATCGAAATTCACGCATGGAATGCCTTGTTTCTAAATATTGTTTTGTTTTCGAGAGGAAACTGATCCGATGTGTGGGGGTACTGGGGTGGTAAACGCGTCCTAAACGCACACACACACACACACACACACACACACACACACACACACACACACACACACACACACACACACACACACACACACACTAGGTTAGGAGTTATTTAGTGTAGAATGTGGAGTTGATCGCGCGGAAATACATCCTTTCTCTCTTCTTTGTGTGCTCTTTCCTCTTTCACTGCGTCTTGTTCTCTTTCTTTCGTTTGTTTCACTTTTGTTTCATTCTTTCTCTCGCTCTCTCTCTATCTCTCTCTTTCTCTCTCTCTCTCTCTCTCTCTCTCTCTCTCTCTCTCTCTCTCTCTCTCTCTCTCTCTCTCTCTCTCTCTCTCTCTCTCTCTCTCTCTCTCTGTCTCTCTATGTGTCTCTTTGTCTCTCCATCTCACCCACCCCCTCTCTCTCTAACTCTGTCCACTCTCTCGTTCATGAGAGTCGTTTTATGTATTTTTCTGTGTCTCATTCAACAAGCAGTTCTTTTACCTCGTCCACAAAACCACTCACAACAAAGTTACACAATAGCTGCTGCCAGTGGTGTCATTGATCGAGTCACGGATATCTTGAGCCACAAAACACTGACGTAATTGAGAAACCCACTCGTCCATTTGCTCAAATTGTTTTCTCGGTGTGTTAGTTACAGTTGTATGGCACTTGCAACATTGACACGACAATTTGGTCATGAAAGTGTCGACGTTTGGTTTTAGTAAGAGTTTTTCAGCACTTGCAACTCGATAAGTTCATATAAGTGTCGAAGGTTAGAGGTGTTTCCAGAGTGTGAAGAAACAAACAAACAAGAAGTAAAAGAGATAAAGACGATATATTTTTTTATTGAAAAGAAGGAGCAAACCACACCAGAGCATACACATACGCCAACCATCCTTAAAGTGTTGAAGATTAGAGAATGTAGAAGAGAGAAAAGGAACCAGTGAAGGAGACACTGATAGATAGATAGATAAGATAGATAGATAGATAGATAGACAGACAGACAGACAGACAGACAGATAGATAGATAGATAGATAGATAGATAGATAGATAGATAGATAGATAGATAAATAGATAGATAGATAGATAGATCGATCGATCGATCGATAGATAGATAGACAGACAGACAGACAGACAGACAGACAGACAGACAGACAGACAGACAGACAGA
>NW_004797553.1:88675-91175 GCF_000002075.1 Aplysia californica
AGATAGATAGATAGATAGATAGATAGATAGATAGATAGATAGATAGATAGATAGAGATAGATAAGAGAGAAAGAGAGCGAGAGAGAAAGAAAGAGATACAGCATCATTGCCTCTCTCAACCAGCACAATACGCTGAGAGGAAAAGCTCTGAAAGAGATTTGGATCTCTTGGGAGCAAGGTGTCACTCTTTGTAAAAACGGGCATACAAACCCCCAAAAATATAAATAAGAAATGAAAAAAAAACAAGGTCAGGCCACGGACACAAATAATAACCCCAAACATTTTCACGTTATTTGTATTTTGTACTTCTGAAGTACTTTTCAGGTTGTTAGTATTGGGAATCTTTTTCTGGTTTGGTCATCATTAATTTGTTGCTGTTGTTGTTATTTTCTTGTCGTTTTGCTTTTTCGGTTCTTTTTAAATTGCTTATAAGTCTCTGGTTTCGAGGTGGGGGGGGGGGTGTCTGTTTTTTTTGTTTATGATGGTTTTTGGTTTACTAAATTGTATTTGCATTTTAAGCTTGCTTGGTGTTTGGTTTCGGCTGATTCTCCTTGCCTTTCCGTTGGTATTTTACCCGTTTTAAAAGAAAAAAAAATCATGTAAAACATTTCAATTGTGTTTTAAGTCAAAGAGAAGACAGTGTTCGTTTTATATTCACCGTTAAAGGAATAAGGAGCACGAACAAATAACATTGTGTTAGTCCGCCGATTCTGCAAGTCAAAGCTCTATTAATTGTAGTCGGTAGAGAAACGAAACAGCGTAAAAGTCTTACACTTACACCCATTATGTCGTAAGTGTACGTGCCAATTGACGCTAAATGTCAGGTGTCTGGTTTCTCTTTCCCTCAACGCGCCAAACTCACAAAGGGAAGCTTGTCGTGCTTGCAGTTTTACGTGCACGCGCACGTGAGTGAGTCGGACTTGGAAGAAAGAGTCATTATGTGTGCCAGTGAGTTGTCGTTCTTCAGAGACCTTTCGCTTTTTCTATCGGCTCTTTTGTCTGAGTGGGGTCGTGTGCAGACGCGATTATCTAGTTCCGGCGTAAACAAAGGGACAACTACGTCCCAGCTCGTGTCTGTTTTTGCTTTGGATTTCGTTCGATTTTTCAAGGGGAATCGGTTTCGCTTTCGTAATACGGGGTGGTGTGCCCACCACAGATGGGGTCGGCCGATCGCGCTGGCCGATCGCCCGACTTGGTCGCCTAAAAAACAAACGTTTTTGTTTTCAGTTTCAGGTGACCAAGTCGGGAAATCGGCCCGATCCAGCCCCAGTGGGCACCCCGTATATGGAAAAAAAAATCAGTCTTATTGCTTCTGAACTTGTCTTGGTGAAATACGTTAACTGTTGTCTCAAAGAGTGTGGTATTACAAATTATGGTTGGGTGTAATACTCGTTTGAACTAATGCAATAAATAACTAGACTAGATTTAGCTTTTTTTTTTTAATACGACGTTTTAACGATTCATTTAATTTATGGAGACAATAATATTTTGGAGTAATTTGCAGTACTAATAAATGTTACATTGTATCAAAGTGCGCTTTTCAAAGTTCTGATGTGGGTGGTTGGCTGGAGCTCTGGTGTGGTTTGCTCCTTATTTCCGATCAAATATCTATCGCCCTTATCTCCTTCTCCTTCTTTTTTGTGTATGTTACTCTCTTGTGATACATATTGTACTCTTCGGCACTTATATGACCGTCTTGTGTTGCAAGTGCCGTAAAACTCTTCTAAAACTAAAGTTTTGATGTAAACCACCGTGAAAGACTAGTCCAGTCGTGAAAACGGGAGTAAGTACAAAACGAAATTGGACTTTTAGAGAATATAAAATCCATTAATCGTAATAAATTGCGTGCATGTTTGTGTGTGCGTGTGTGTGTGCGTTTGTGTGAGCGTGTGTGTGTTGGGGGGGGGGGGGAGTGAGGATGTGTGTGTGTATGTGTGTGTACATGTTGAAACACCAAACCAATGTGCCAAGATTTAGACAATAAAGATGCATCTTATCTTATCATATCTTATCTTACTGATAAGATATTGTTCCCAAAGTTCGTCTGCATTTGTGGTGTAGGGGTTAGGAGCTTTCTGTCAGTGGTGTAGCAGATAGCATAAGGTGTTTCAGTCCTCACGCATAAGACGTTAGTTTGATTCCGTGAGGGGGATTAATTTAGTTTTTCGCATAACCTTCCGTTTGTCTGTTGGGACGCTGCATCCCTCTCATATGGTGAAATGATATATAGGCCTACCCCTATCCGTACGTCATGTTTTACCATCGTATCCATACGACGTGGGGAACTCTGTGCCACCACTTTCAAAGAGGATATTTACTCGTTAATCCGATCTGTACACTTTGCATAGCAGTCTGTCAAAATGATGTTTTGAGAAATACTGAAAGATTCAAAAAGATCTTCGCACTAGAAATATTCTAAAATGTGAAGAGTACAACCCCGGGGGTACAAAATGACCCAAGGGCGTACGGGTACGGTTAACTCCCCTATCAACACAAACAG
>NW_004797553.1:99336-100472 GCF_000002075.1 Aplysia californica
CACTAAATAAACACCGTTAATGTATCCATGTGCTTCTCTTTACACAAACAAAGAAACACAACATGATACATGTTGGTGATTGGTGGGTTCTCTAGTGTTGTTTGCTCCTTCTTCCCTATCAAACACATATCGTCCTTTATCTCTCCTCCTTCTTTTTTGTGCATGTTACTCTCTTGTAACACAACTATTCTTCGGCACTTATAATGACCTTATCGTGTTGCATGAACCGTAAAAAGTTTAATAAAGTTAAAATGAGATACGTCAGACTTTCACCACATTTAACTAGCTGTCTTGACGTTCCTCGAACGACGATCAATCACCGTGTTATAACACTATGTTGTAAATACCCCAAAAGATTCTTCAGTGATGACATTTTAGCAACGGGGAAGTTAAGTTAAATGTGAGGCATCGTGGTGAATTCAGGCGCTCGTCAAAGTAACGAAATCGGAAAAAACATGCATTTTTCCTCCAGTTATTCAATTTTTATTGAATTTAAAAAAATAAAAATTGACTTAGCCTCTTTTAGGTCATTGCAAAAACATATTCCCATGTAACGTTTACCAAAAAAAAATTAATGAAAGGCACAAAATATGTCATTTTTCAGTTTCAAGGACTCTTTAGCTGTTGGCGGCATTCTCTCTACTCTAATTTCACCACTTAAACTAAGCAACCTCACCTCCTACAATCGAACAAATTTTGACTTCTATTCAAGATAGATGCGTATTATTCTCTATTGAAAGCAAAACAAATGAATAATCAGCTTTCATATGACACCAATAACTCTACATGCCCCTCTTCAAAAACTGACGAATGCCTGATTCCAGCGCGTCGTGACACAAATATTTATATATAAATTGTGTAGATGAGGACGTAGAAGCACTTACATTCAACAAAAAAACTCAACCGTATAAGATCGATCGCTCGCCTTTATTACACAGTGAGCCATCCATCAATTACTATGAGCACAAAGACTGTCCACTATACCAAGACAGATTGCTTCACTGTTTGGTGAAATAGCAGCAGCCAGCACGTGCCGCTAAAGGGAGGGAAAATAACACTATTCTAAGGTATCAGATACGCGTCCCTTCCCCCCCCCTTCCCCCCGCTTATTCATTTTCAGGGGTTTTTTGTTCGCA
>NW_004797553.1:101524-103602 GCF_000002075.1 Aplysia californica
CCCCCCCCCCCCCCAAATCTTCCCTTTGATGAGCTAACGCGGTTCATGACCTACTCGGAAGACCTTCAGTTTCATTTTGTGGTAACTCCTTTTTCGGCGATTATTATTTAATTCTTTTTTTTTTAAATCTATATTGAGTCAGTCTCTCTGTCTGTTGGTCTTTTTCCTTACACTGAACAACTGTTAAAATATGTCAAAGTGCTTCTCTTTACTCAAACAAATTAAATCCTGAACTCTCCCCCGCCCCCTCTCCAAAAAGGGGATAAAAGTAACTATTGAATATTGACTCCCATCCACCTCCACCCTCCCCCTACACCTCCACTCTCGAATCCTCTCCTTAAAATAAGCTATAAGTGTCTATCGCGCATGACGTCACGGCCATCCTCATATAGCTAGTCCCAAGGCGAGTAGAGAACCCATTTGTACTCTCTACGTCATCCCCCAAGGCGGTGCTGTGCCACTGACTGAAGTGTCGTTAGGCTTTTCCCAAAGGGGGGACATTTCTCGTTCTAGTGCACAGCAGAATTGTAAATGGGCTGATCCAACAATATCATGCTCATAACTGTGCCTGGTCTACAGCAGGTAACTGCTACGTTTTCTTTCCTAATCCTTACCATCGTCATTTTCCTCTACTTCTTTTGTATGTTTGTCACACTCTGGTACCCGCTATTTCCCGGGGTGCCTTGATAGTCGAAGCAGATTTTGTGCTGTTGAAGCTAGAGAGGTGAGCAGAGTAAGTCTGATTCCCTGTAAGGACTTATCTGTTGACATCCACCCCTTGGCGCTCATATGACCTAATGCAGTTGGGAGCGCCGAAAAACCTCTACTAAAAAAAAAAACTATTTTTTTAAAGTCACTAGGTCAAGTACGTTTCAGATGGCCGGCCAAATTTGTAACGAGTGTACGATACTAATCAAATTGATTTGACTCTGTCGGGGCAACCAGATTTCCTGTCATGGATGACGCAGACGCAGACATTTTGGGGTAATTCAACTGAATTCAACTAAATTAGACTGTGACCTTAAACATCAGACACGTTTGTTTTTCAAGGTCGATGAAGAATCCATTTACACCGTGCTTGAATGGTTAGTAGCTTTTCCCTCGTCTATGAAGGAGACCTCGGGTTGCCCCGACTGAATCAAATGTGTCACGACGTGGTGGAACCAGGCGCTCGACAATTTTTGGGCGTATCAAGTTATTGGTATCATCTTAATGAATCCACTTCATTTCCCTTGCTTTGGGTGAAAAAAAATATCAATCTATTTTGAATAAAAGTCGAGAAATTCACGATAGAAGGGGGTGAGGGTTGCCTGTTTTCAGAGGAAAAATTAATGAGAAAATGGACGCAAAGTTTGGTCATTTCTGTAGCTTGAGAGTTCTTGGACACTGAAAATTTATTTTTTATGCCTTTAATCAACGTTTTTGAGAAAAATCAACACGCAAATTTGTTTTTAAATAGACTTAAAACGTTTTGAGTCAAACAAAGTAAATTCTTTAAAAATTACCCAACATCCAGAAAAATGCTTGTTTCTTTGATTTCATTGTTTTGACGAGCGCCTGATTTCATCATGCTATCTCACTAATAGATTCTATGGGCAGAACCCACTGGGTATTAGTTTTACCACAAAGATTACATTGGTAGCGCGCTACCCGCCCAGAAATTCAAAGTTCTATCTTAGTTTGGAGAAGTTTGCATTAGAAATTTTGACTTTCACTGTTCACAGCATGTCAAGTTTTATTCGGATGCAATTCTTTAAATATCTTGATAATAACTAAGAGTAATTTTACAATTTTTAGTTTTAGTTTTAGTAGAGTTTTACGGCGCTCGCAATTGCATAACGATGTCATATGAGGGCCATTACGATTTTGATAGGAAAAATCTATACAACATTTGGTTTCTGACTTCGTGGTCAAAAGATGTCAAACGGCCAAAAATGTCAGATAGAACTTAGTAATTCTGTGATAAACGAACGTTTGAAAGAGTTCTGTCAGATTCCACTTTGCTCTCTCTAGTGGCCTAGCTTGTTATCTCGTCTCTTGTCATTTGAGTGAGTACAATCGGGCATCCTCCCTAACCC
>NW_004797553.1:104488-105589 GCF_000002075.1 Aplysia californica
CTCTGGTGTGGTTAACTTCTACTCCTTTCCTATCAATCATTTTTCGTCCTTATCCCCCCTTCCCCCTCTTTTTGGTGCTTATCACACTTTTGTAACACCTCTAATCTTCGGCACTTGTATGACCTTATTGGGTTGCAAGTGCCGTTAAACTCTTACTAAAGCTTAACTCTTTGCTCTGTTTTGAAACTTCGGTACATACTACCATGGGCGGGTGGTTGGCTGGTGATCTGGTCTGGTTTGCTCCTACTTCTTTCCTATTGTCCCTACCTCTCCCCTCCTCCTTTTTTGCACACTCTTGAAACACTTTTAATCCTCGGCTCTTATATTTATGACCTTATTGTGTTGCAAGTGCCGTAAAACCCTTACTAAATCAAAAACACTACCATGGGACGCTTTTTTTCTTCAAAATGTGGGTAGAATGACAATATAGAGAGGGGAAAAGAGGAGAAAATACGGAAAAGCTGGGGTGGGGGGCTATTTTACTCTTTGATAGCGCTGCCAGACAGCTAAACATACTCATTTCAACACTTTGACCTGACAGAACTATGGTCATTCGCAAAAGATTGCTATTCCAACACAATCTTATTGCAGACAGAACATTTTAGCACTGGAACCAACTATCTCAGACAAAATGACGCCATCAAAGTTTGCGTGTGAACAGCATATTTTAAACGGACCACGAACCACTCGTACAAAAGTTAGCGTGACTTAAAAGGCTTGAGAATGGCTTGGAATTACAGGCACTAAAATGCGATTTCAAGTTACATTTGAAACGACGAGACGCGAGACGGTTGAAGGAGTATTACATGACGGAATATGAGCTGGGGGTATCTTTGGGGACGATCCTTCTCGTATACAGTGTGGTCGATTACTGGCGTTCATACACGCATACGTTATGCGCATTCCCACACAAATACACACTTACATAGACCCATGTATACACATATAATATACATACACACACTACGCACGAATATGCGCACACACAAACACACGTAACACGCATATTCATATACGCACACGTGGGTACACATTATGCACACAAACACGCACACACATGCACACATACACACACAAACACACACACACACACACACACAC
>NW_004797553.1:106286-106936 GCF_000002075.1 Aplysia californica
AGAGAGAGAGAGAGAGAGAGAGAGAGAGAGAGAGGAGAAAACAATAGACAGGAACTGATGAATCTCTGTGCTGCCTAGCATGCTCAAGAAAGATCCCCTATCTTAATGTCATTTTTATGAAAAATAAGAGCACGAATTATAATCGAAAATCGGGGCTAGAAAAAAGAAGCTACAACACTTTGTGTGAAAAGAATAATACAAAATTCCAGGTTAATAGAAAATCTTGAAAAGAGTTCTTTTTTGTACGTGAAATGAAACTCCAAAAATAAATAGATGGCCTGGAGGCGAGTGCTGGAGAAATCTTATGACCTTTCGAAAGAATTGTAGCACCGAATGCAGGCAGAGATGAACGTGGTGAGAATACAGACACATTATAAATGGATGGATAGACGGAAAGAGCAGATTTTCATGCTGATAGACAGATAGGAATTCAGGCAAACAGACGTATTGCATGCTATTTATATTCCTGTTTAGATAGATAGGTAGATAGATAGATAGATAGACATATAGGTAGAGAGAGAGAGCGAGAGATAGATATATAGATAGATGGATAGATAGATAGACGGATAGACACAGATAGATAGATTAGATAGACAGATAGATAGATAGATAGATAGATAGATAGATAGATAGATAGATAGATAGATAGA
>NW_004797553.1:111386-112518 GCF_000002075.1 Aplysia californica
TTTTTCTCCACCTCTTCTTTTTTTGTGTTTGTTACTCTTTTGTAACACCTCTATTCTTCGGCACTTATATGACCTTTTTGTGTTGCAAGTGTCGTAAAACTTTTACTAAAACTTCGATCAGTGCGGTTGGGCAGAGTTTTGAGTGCGAGTGATCCTGGGGGGTTTCTGTTGAAATTTACTGATACCGTTTCTTCATCGATATTGTAACTAATTTCTGTGTGTGGAAAAGTGGAGGTATTGGTACCACCTTAACGCTTGTCCGTTTGGCAATATTTGATGTGGGTGGTTAGCGGGTGTCCTGGTGTGGTTAATTTCTTCTTTCATATCAAATATATATAGTCTTTATCTCCCTCCTTCTTTTTTGTGTTTGTTACTCTCTTGTAACACCTCTAATCTTCGGCACTTATATGACCGTATATTGTTGCAAGTGCCGTAAAACACTTACTAAAACTAATCTTTTGATGAAAAAACTACCCGTCTGTCTTGTGCTGATGTCGAGATATCTGCGATTTAAGTATGTGAGGTTGTCTATTTCAGAGGTAGAATAAGCTAGAAACTGACCGCCAAACGTTGGTAATCTTCACAGCTTGAGAAAGTTGCGAGCGCCGTAAAACACTTACCAAAAAGAAAAAAAATAGCTTGAAAATCCATGGGAACAGCAATAAATGTACTTTTTGTGTGCCTTTAATCAACGTTTTCCAGTATAATCCACACAGACATGCTATTTAAAATGGACATAATGAAAGGTGTTGAGCCAAATAACAAAATCAATAGAAATTGGCCAACGACGGGAAAAAAATGCATGCCAATTTCTCCGATTTCTCTTGATTTCACTGTGTCACAAACACGTCATAATAATAAGTCTGATCAGCAGACCAAATTCTACGATGTGGCATATTTCAACCTAGCTTACATTAATGAGAAGCATGAATTTATTGCATACTATTTCATCGACTGCACGTTGTAGCTAGACTTTTGAAGTTTAATTAAAAAAGAATGAAAATCGAATTGAAGCATCGGTTTCTATAAGTTATGCTCCTTTTAAAACTCTCTCTCTGTCTCTCTGTCTCTGTCTCTGTCTCTGTCTCTGTCTCTGTCTCTGTCTCTGTCTCTGTCTGTCTCTCTCTCTCTC
>NW_004797553.1:112746-115727 GCF_000002075.1 Aplysia californica
TAGATAGATAGATAGATAGATAGATAGATAGATAGATAGATAGATAGATAGATAGTATAGTGCATATTCCCGCTCAACTGCAAGCTCCGTCATATGCGCTTACAATCTATAACTGTACCCCAGTGGACCAGCTGTCACGATTCTGAAAACATCTCAACTTCCTGGGTGGCGTTCAGTTCACGCTGCCATTTATAGACTTTAAAACACCAATATTCTGACAATTTCTTTTGCTGCCTGTGGCCAGGTACCCATCCACACCTGCGTGAATTGAGGAAAATTGGTCGCTTTTAAGCACAATGGGGCTATCCTGAAAAATGCTGTTTTGAGAAAATCGAAGATAAAGTTTTTGCCCCTTGTTCAGTTTTTTTTTTTTTTAAGACAAGGGGAGTTTTCTCAATAACCAAACTAATATACTCACCAAAGAAACCAAACTTCTCCTACAGGAAGGGCAATGCCCACTTTGGGTGAGGGTCAAGAGTTCTGGAAACCCCTGAAATCTGGGTTAGCCCGTTTGTCCTTAAATGCGACCAATTCGTGCAAAGTGTCTTTTCCAACGACCCAACGTTGGGCCTGAGGCTCGAACTTCCGAACTCGCAACCTCACGATTACCGCAACCTCACGATTACGAGTCCGGTAGCCTAACAATTGTACTTCCGCGACACCATGAAACATGAATTTACGAACATCCTGTAAATCTGTCTTATCTATAACCACACAGTATGCGTAATTTATAGGCTATTCATTTTTATTCAGGCGTTGTTTGTTTTGTTTTAGTAAGGTTTTGCGTCGCTCCCAACTGTATAAGGTCATGTGAACGCCATCAAGGCACATCGGAAATAGCAGTTCACAAGAGAGTGACAAACAATACAAAGACGTAGATGAAAAAAAATGACGATAGTAAAGATTAGGAAAAAAAACAGCTTCTATTCAATCTTGTGCTTGTTTTAAGCGGGTTAGAGAAATAGGAGCGCGCTCATATGACCTTATGCAGTTGTGAGCGCCGTAAAACCTCTACTAAAACCACCCAAAAAAGAGAAATAGGAACGGTACTATAATATTATAGTAGGCAAGCTTGTGATGCTGAAAAAAAATGAATGGAAGATAAAATTAAATAACTGACAACGTGCAAACACGAAACAGCCTTCTGTACTCTCAGAATTCGCTGCTTTAGAATAAAAAAGTTCTATCTGCTCAGAACCTAGTTTTGAGAAAATTATTTGCCGTTAAAAAAATTTCGAGTCTCACAACATGTCAATTTTTTTCGTATACACTTCTTTGAATATCTTGATAACGACTCCCAATAATATTGCAATTTTGATTGAGCAGATAGAACATTTGGCGTCTGACCGCATGGTCTTAATAATATTTAAAACAGCCAAAAATGTCAGATAGAACTTTGTATTCTGAAGTAGTTAATTAAGTACCCCAGAACAATGTTGTCGAATGACTAAGATGGTCGCCCTCAGCGAGTTAAAGACGTTATATCATCAGATGAGTTATTTGGCTTGGGTCCTATTAGTATGATAGTACAATACTATAATTCAGCACCATTGTCGGCTAAAAGCGATAATGAAAGACACCATTATTGATTCACTCCCGAGGATTTGTTTTATAATGACAGGCGTGACAATCGATAGAACGCCTCACCATGATAATAAACTTAGTCCTTTGTGCACCGCAACAGTGGCTAATTATAGCATGATACAGCAGTAGCAGCAGCAGCAGCAGCAGCAGCAGTAGCACAGTTTTTAGCCGGGTTCAACTTGCTTTGTTTAAGGACACACTCACTTCTGCGACGAAAAAGGAAAAAAAAAAAAAAAAAAAAAAAACCCAACCTTACGCTTTTGCCTCAACTATTTGAATTGGTGCGTAAAAGTAAACTTTGGCCCTTCATTCGGAACAATCTTGATTTACTAGATCTACGTACATCCGGGATCCTCGCTCTATGCGGGGGTCAAATAAGGGTCGACGTGACATCTTGCAGAAAGAACGCTTTTAAGACGTTTCAATAAAAAGGGTTGTTTTTGTTGTTCTTGATCTCATTGTTGTTTTTGTGTGTATGGGGGGGGGGGGTTGGTTTTTTATGTTTTGGTGTTGTTGTTGTTGTTTTTTTTTGGGGGGGGTGGCTCAAGTGGGCTTATACAATGCAATCTGACTCATTCCTGTCTTTTTTTTTTTTTTTTGCTTTTTGGTCTGGTTATATTGTTCTTCGATATCCAGATATCTGGTGGCGTCAGTTGTCTTGTGGTCAGGCTGCTGGACTCATTTTAATTGTGAGATAGCGGGCTCGATGGTTGAATGCTCAGCTCTGCCTGATATATTGTGTCCCTGGGAAAGGCACTTTACACGAATTACCCGTTTGGCTCCGTCCTATCAAGGACGCAAGGACGAATGTTAAACTCGGAGGTCCCGCCTCTTGAATAACCTAATAGAATTGATACCGGCGTTAAGCCTATGTCATTTCACATTTGTCACAGCTTTATCTTATATTAGCTCCAGTTGCCGACTTTAGGAATTTTTCGTCATAGCTTTCAAGCTTTTTGGCACTTTATAATAATGTTGATTATTAATTTGTTGCCCTCTCTTCATCCAGGTATGAATAGGCAGTGGACTATACATGACTTAAGTCTGCTGGGTTTACTATAGCTGAATGACGCAGTCTTTGTGGAAACAGTAGCTGCACTCCCGAACCCCTTTTAAAAAAGTATCAATAAAAATACAATAAAATAGTAAATATTGAAGAGAAACCAAATTATCTCGGGATGAGTGCTTACTTGTATTATCTCAGATTTCTGCCTTTTTGAAGTTTCTGTCACGGTTGCCGAGGCGGTTGGAAATCTTGTCGAGTCCAAAATTATTACGCTCCATTCCCCTGTCCTGTGCAATTTCAGTTTCATTATCAATCAACTCTGTTTTTTAAAATAATCTTTTTATTTGTTTACATTTTAAATATTTTTTGTTGTTTGTTTGTTTGCTTTTTA
>NW_004797553.1:115834-118678 GCF_000002075.1 Aplysia californica
GGGCGAGTGGAATTCAACGCTCTCAAAGTGATCCCCGTCACAACCAGGAAAATGAAGGGAGCACAAGATGGACCTAAGCTGGCAAAATGTCAAGTAGTTATCCAAACCAGAAACCTGTTTGTTACATCACAGAGAGAAAGCATTTGTGAGACAGCGTGGTGGAATCAGGCTCTCGTCAATTTTTGGGCATGTAGAGTTAGTGGTATCATCTTAAAGCTTGTTCACTTGTCTTTATTTAGATGAAAAAATATCCATTTATCTTGAATACAAGTCGAGATATTTGCGAATGAAGGAGGTGGGGGTCACCTGTTTTAAGAGGTAAAATTAATTAGAAAATGGCCGCCAAATATTTGTTATTTTCTTAGCTTAAGAGTCCGTGGTAACTGAAAATTTACATTTGTGGTGCCTTTAATCAACGTTTTTCCGAAAATTCCACACAGAAATGAGTTCTTTCATGGGCATGAAAGGTGTTGAGCCAAAAGACAAAAATTTGATAAAAATTAACAAACCTGCGGGAAAAATGCTAGTTTCTTCACTTTGATTATTTTGACGAGAGCCTGGTTCCACCACGCTGCCTCACATTTGAATCAGGTGTACAAGATGGAACTATGCTGGCGTTATGCCAAGTAGTCCTCAAAGCGGGAACTACGTGTAGTTTGTTATACGACGAAAGTGCAAGATGGAACTTAGCTCGCATAATGTCAAGTAGTCCCCAAACAAACAAAAAACAACTGTTTGTTAACATTTCAGAAGGACAGGTATACGTGATAGAACTAAGACAGCGTTATGTGGAGTAGTCCATAAAGCCTTTAAGGAATGTGATCTGAAGTGGAAACAATATATTATTATTTTTCTTCCCATACCACTACCCCCCCACCCCCCCCTACCCACCCTTGCTCCTCTTCACACCGAGAAAAAAAACCCCTGAAAGAAAAACCTCTACTAAAACAAAAACAAAACAAAGCGAAAAGTGTTATCTATCAATCTATGCCTTGAAATACATCAGCTGACAGCTTTATTTGGTTTCGTCGGTAGTCTAATGGTTGGGCTACTTAATCGTGAGATTTCGGGTTCGGGGGTTTAAACCTCAGTACTTTACATTAATTTCTTTTTTTTGCATCGGTCCTTTGGAGATGGACGATAAACTCGGAAGTCCGTTCTCTTAAGTAACCTTATAGTGTTGATAGGGGCGTTACACCTACTATTACGGTACCATTTCACCATTTTCCTCTATCTTGTACTAGCTCCAACTACAGACTGAGAGTTTTTGTCACTGCTATTGTTTTGCGCTTTTACCGATTTAAGATTACGCTGCAGGTTTTAACTATCACATATTTGTATCATCCTTACTTCAGCTCTTCAGTTTCATACGTTAATTTTAATTTTAATTTTCATATTTTTACAATTTTGAAAATATGGGAATGTTCCTTGGCGTGAGTAAAAGAATAAAGATGGAAGTGAATTTTTTAAAAATATATATATGAATTAAAATAATTGTACTTTGTGAACTTTGAGTTAGATACCTGACTTCGTATATTTCTTGTGAGTTCTTCAGTTTTGTATGTGAATTTTAATACTAATTTTCATATTTTTCGCTTTTGAAAATATAATATGTGAATGTTCCTTGATGTGAGTAAAATAATAAAAATGGAAGTGAATTTTTTTTTTTTATATAAAATATCAACGCAATTTTCAGATCGCTGCCTAACTATACCATCGTTAAAACGAGCAGCGCAATGGAAAATCTGTTCGTTGAGCATGTCCCAAACTATCACCGTTATTGCTTAAATTCCCCTCAATTTCATTTCTATAATTTTTTACTCACTCTAGTTTTAGCGACAGGAATTCAGTGATTTCTGTTTTAGCAAAAGTTTCACTGCACTTGTTGCACAGTAAGGTAATATAAGTGCCAAAGATTACAGGTGTGACTTGAGAGTAACAAAGACAAAAAAGAAGAAAAGGTGGGTAGTTGGCGGGTGCTCTGGTGTGGTCTGCTCCTTCTTTCCTATCAAACATTCTATAGTCCCTATCTCCCCTCCTTCTGTTTTGTGTTTGTTACTCTCTTGTAACACCTCTTATCTTCGGCACTTATATGACCTTGTTGTGTTGCAAGTGCCGTAAAGCTCTTACTTAAACTAAAAAAGAAGAAAAGATATGCATGACAGATTATTATGTTTGATGAGAAAGAAAAAAACAAAAACAAACCTCACAAGAGCACCTGCCAACCAACCACCCGGCTCAGTGCTTTGCTTTCAAAGTGATTTACGTCAAAACCCAGGGAAGTGGACTCAGAACAAGAATGATAGAACTAAGCTCGTATAATGTCAAGTAGTCCCCAAAGCAAAAAAACCTCTTTGTCATGTCAGGGTGCATCGGGTGTATTTCCGACGGTTTTCGATCGGTCCGACTTTGTCCTTCCAGTGTCAATAGTGCGCTGCACACAACTCTCATCGGGTACTTGGGCGGTTTTTCAAGCGATTCAACGCATCACTGGGCCGTCAGTTTTGTAATTTTTTTTAAGTTGTTTTATTTACTTCTATTTGTGAGGCAGCGTGGAGAAATCAAGCGCTCGTCAAAATGCAGAAATTGGAGAAACGGGCATTTTTCCGCCAGTTGAAATTTTTATTGAATTTCTATTTTTTGGCTAAACGTCTTTTATGTCCATATGAAAGCACATTTCCTTGTGGGTGTTACTGAAAGACATTGATTAAAGGTACAGAATATGTTCTTTTCCTGTCTTCAGGGACTCTCTAGCTGTTGGAGTTACACAATTTTGCCGTCCATTTTGTCACTAATTTCCTTACTAAAACCTCACTTCCTTCAATTACAGATATCTCGATTTCT
>NW_004797553.1:120680-121666 GCF_000002075.1 Aplysia californica
GGGAGATACTTAATTCCTCAATTTTTATTTTCCTTTTAACTGAATTTTTCCCGCGATTCTCAGTGCTTACATGTCATGGATAGAATTGGTTTGATTGCTTATTTCGAAATCGCCAACATGTTTCCCCTCTCTGCACTGGCGTTTGTGCTGGAGGGTGTAAACGTTTCTTCTGTCGCTCACACAAGACCCTGGGGCCGATTTCCATGTGGTGAGAGAAATTTTTGCTGAGACGTTGCATCCATCTCAGCCCGGTTTGCCCTTGACATGCATGTTGGAAGCCTGCCTCTGAAAGGATTTAAACGGTGTCAATAGGTGGTTAAAACGCCAACATTAAAAGAATAAGTGTCAACAGGTGCTTAAACGCAAATATAAAAAATAAAATAAAACTACATGTAGATCATGGTAACGTAAGAACTATAAAGAATTAGGATAGCATTATAACTTTCTTAGTAGGTGGTTGTCGGGTGCTCTGGTGTGGTTTGCTTCTTCTTTCCTATCAAACATCTATTGTATTTATCTCCCCTTCTTCTTTTTTGTGTTTGTTACTCTCTTGTAACACCTCTTGTCTTCTGGTGTTCATATGACCGTAACCAGTTGCGAGAGCCGTAAAACACTTACTAAAACTAAAAAACTTTCATACTGTTTAATATTATATTCTTTTTTTTCTCAGACCCGTTCATCAAAGTGTGCATCACTTCTGGGTCCAAGAAAGTGAAAAAGAAAAAGACGTCCACTGCGCATGGGACCAACTCGCCGACTTGGAACGAAGCTCTGGTGTTCAGCGTACACAGAGAGAGCCTACGGAACATCTCCTTGGAGGTCTCTGCCTACCACGACAACAAAATCGGCGTGGACGAGGTCATTGGGCGCATCCGGTTGTCGCAAGACTCTGAGGACGGTCTGAGGTGTCAGGAGTTGTTGAGGGAGAACAGCACAGCGGCTAGGTGGTACAGTCTGTCTTAGAATGGGTGGATGGGGGCATACAC
>NW_004797553.1:121787-126026 GCF_000002075.1 Aplysia californica
GGCGGGGGGGGAGGAACACACAAGGGGATAACTCAATACCGTACGTCGTGTTTTACTATCGTATCCATACGACGTGGGGAAGTCTGTGTCGCCACTTTCCAAAGAGGGAATTTACTCGTTAATCCGATCTGTACACTTTGCATAGCAGTCTGTCAAAAGATTTTTTTGAGAAATACTGAAAGTTTCAAAGAGATCTTCGCACTGGAAGTATTCTAAAATGTAAAGAATACAACCCCGGGTGTACAAAATGACCACAGGGCGTACTTATAGGGTTAAGTCTTACAGGGGGAAGAGATACGGGGGATTCAGATAGATACAGTGGTGAGATAGGTGAAAAAGATGCTGATTGAAACACTTAAATGTCTGTCTTTGAGTGGGTGTGTCGGGGCATACCGGGGGGGAGGGGGGCATACACAAAGGGGGGGGGGGTAGGTATTACAAAACAGGGGTGCAGGTTCGGGGAATTCAGTTAGATATATACAGCTAGTGGTAAGATAGGTGAAAAGGTGGTTAAGCAGATACAATGGTGAGATTGGTGAAAACAGGGGGGTTTTTTAAGATAAAGTGGTGAGATTGTCTTGTAAATATAGTGATGAGACAGGTGATTGTAGTGATTCGAGTCAGCAGGCCTAAAAGTGATACAGGTAGATAATTTGTGGATCAGACAGGTCTGAAGGTGATACAGGCAGATAGTTTATGTGGCGGGATAGTCAGGTAGATCCAAGAGGGAAGGTCATACAGGGATTAGGTCGTACCGTGAAGGAGGTTCGGTAAGGTGAATACAGTCAGATACAGGGAATGTGACAGATAGATACAATTGTGTGATTGTCATAAATAGGCCCTAGAGGTAAGGACAAAGTGTGTCTTACAGTGGTAGAGGTGCGGGGAATACAGGCATACAGTCACCTGGAAGCAATGATGTGACATTCAGATTGACAATTGTCTGGGTCTGGGGGCCATGACAGTCAAATAGAGCATAGGGGAAGGGACATACAGGAGTAAGATCTTACTGCAGTTTCAAGTGAGGGGAATACTCTTAGACTCGGATACAATGATAAGGTAATCAGACAGATACTCTATTTGTAGAATGGTTGGAGACTTTAAAAATCGAGTATAGTCTGCAGCAAATTATGTTAAGCAGAAGCAAAGAGTTTTCGTTCACTGAATATGGGAATTTCCTGTCGCAAAGTGTTGCGTTGTTGATTAAATCTGGACATTTCTTATTGTAAATATCAATGTGTCGCTACCTCAGAATTACACATTTTTATTTGACATTGTTTGCTGTTTTGAGCTTTTAGGACCATAAGGTTCTATCTACTCTATCAAAATCGTAAGATTATTCCGAGTCGTTATCAAGATATTCAAAGAATTACATTCGAAAAAGGTTGAGATGCATTGAAACTCAATTTTTTTGTAAAGTCAAATTTCTCAAAACTAGGAACTGAGCAGATACAACTTTGTCATTCTGAGGTAGCGGTTTAGCAGAAGTAAAGCGATATCGCTGACTGAATATGGGAAGTTCCTGTCGAAAAAAGTGTTTCACAGTTGACTAAATCTGGACACTTCCTTTTGTAAATGCCAATGGGTGTCACAAACAAAGTGTACGGCTGATTCAGTTTGAGCATCTTCTGGTTCGAAAGTATGCCACGACTGAAGTATACCGCTGATTTGGTCGCTTTTAAGCACAAAGGGGGCTATCCCGAAAAATGCTGTTTTGAGAAAATCGAAGGTAACGTTTTTGGACACGTGAAATCTATCTT
Source organism: Aplysia californica (assembly GCF_000002075.1). Taxonomy (NCBI): domain Eukaryota; kingdom Metazoa; phylum Mollusca; class Gastropoda; order Aplysiida; family Aplysiidae; genus Aplysia; species Aplysia californica. The sequence goes on from NW_004797553.1 coordinate 123,548, forward strand.
TAAAAGAGAAGGAGGGTTTTCTCTATAACCAAACAAATATACACCAAAACGAAATTAAACTTCTCCTATAGGTAGGGCAATACCCACTTTTGGTGTAGGTCAAGATTACTGGAAACCCCCGAAATCTGGGTTAGCCCGATTGTCCTTAAAAGCGACCATTTAATCTATGTTGTAAAACCACCCGCCCCTCTCCTCCCTTTCCCAGCTCATTCTCTCCAACCCCAGATCCCAACCCAAACTCTGGCGTGCTCCAAGTCAAAAGTTCTGTTCTAAGTAATATACCGTTACCATAGAATTACAAAGTTCTATCTGACATTTTTGGCCATTTTGAGTTACTAAGACCGTGATGTCAGACACCAAATGTTCTATCTGCTCTATCAAAATTGTAAGATTATTCGGAGTCGTTATCAAGATATTCAAAGAATTGCATTCGGAAAGGCTTGAAATGTGAAGCTCAAAACTTTTCACGCCAAATTTCTCGAAACTATATACAGACAGAACTTTGTAAAATAGGGTAGTGATATATTGTTATCTACGTAGATGGAACATTTGTACCATAATGATAATATGTTAATGATACATTGACGACTTCTAGGAAATGTTGTGAGAGTGAAATCGTGATATCAGTCAGTCCCTTCCTTCAGCTTGAGAACGGACACATTCCAGACCACGGACAACGCTTGATGTGTCAAGTTCAGTGTAGAAGACAATCCTGAGTACATAGTCACTGTCTCTACTTGCCAGTCTACACACGTGTCGTTTACCTTTGTTTCAAACCCTAACCTATGCTACCCCCCCCCCCCTTTCTCCCTAATTTCATTCCCCATTTGTTCCCTAAACCTTTCCATAACCTTTATAACCCTCTCTCTCCCCCACCCCCTCCTCCCTTCCCAACATTCACACAACCCTAACGATATGGCATACTCCCATCATAATTGTGTAAGGAATGTTTGAGTCAGAAAGAATTACTCATATATACCCATAAAAGAATACGGCAACGATGTCTTTCGTGCTGACGTCACACAAGCGCGAAGATTGGAGGTTCACGGACTGGCGCCGTAGGTTTACTTTCTACACGTGCCCAAGCACTTACTAATGCATGTGTTCTCTAGCAAAATGATAATAATAATAATAATAATAATAATAATAATAATAATAATAATAATAATAATAATAATAATAATGATGATAATAATAATGATAATAATTATAATAATAATAATAATAATAATAATAATAATAATAATAATAATAATAATAATAATAATAATAATAATAATAATAATAATATGCATAAAGAAATTCCAGTCTTTTTTTCTAGGGTTTTTTTTTGTCTTTGTTTTCATTCGTTTTGTTTTGCCCCCATCACTAACATGACCTCCATAATCGCTATGTAAAGTGCAATAAATAAATCCTGAGGTATTTTCCTCATCGACGTCAAAATAAGTTTAAAGTGTCTCATAATAATATATCCGCGTATCATCAGAACTAAGAGAAAACTCGTTCACGGGCGTGACAAAAATACAAAGAAATTGTTCGAAATTCAGAAACTACTGCTCGTATTTTTTAAACTAATTTCTTGAGAATCGAAAAAAACAAAAATACAAAAACCAGCCGTGAAGACTCCGCTGGAGTTGTAAGCTGATTCTGGCAGCGGTCATATTGGTTACACAGCGAATGCTCATCAAAAGGGAAATCGGACACCTTGGCCTGATGCCTGGGGCGAAGTACGAAAGAAGAGCAATATTAGAGTTCCAAAAGGATTGGAATTAAAGGTAATGATTTCTCACATATTCTTCCTGGAATATGATCTAAACGACGAGTTGCCAAGGCCATTCTTTGTCGGGATATTATATTTAATTTAAGATAGAGATTAAAAAAAAAACACCAACAACAACTACAACAACAACAACCAAAATCCAAGTTAGAAACTGTAACCAGAGCTGAATGCCTAGATTCTTTTCTTCTCAAAAGACGGGTTGAAGAAATAAGACGTATTGTAAAGCACACTGTATAGTAAGGCTTAACAATTGTGAGGCAGCGTGGTGGAATCAGGCTCTCGTCAATTTTGGGGCATGTAGAGTTATTGGTATCATCTTAAAGCTTGTTCACTTGTCTTTATTTGGTTGAAAAAGATATCCATTTATCTTGAATACAAGTAGAGATATTTGTGAATGAAGAATGTGGGAGTCACCTCTTTTCAGAGGTAAAATTAGTGAGAAAATAACCGCCAAAGATTAGTTACTTCCTTAGCTTAAGAGTCCGTGGTAACTGAAAATTTAAATTTTTTGTGCCTTCTATCAACGTTTTTAAGAAAAATCCACTCAGAAATGAGTTCTTTAATGAGAATGAAAGGTGTTGAGCCAAAAAACAAAACTTTGATAAAAATTCACTTACTTACTTTACTTTTTTCTTCCGTTTGTACTCTTGGGTGTCGCGGGGAGACACAGGTGTCTGTCTGCAGCAAGTCGTGTGGCCT
>NW_004797553.1:130762-131980 GCF_000002075.1 Aplysia californica
ATCGAGTGGCAATTATGTAAATAGAATCAGAGATTAAGAAATCACTCTGGACATGAATATGATAAGATTAGTATACATGGCCAGGGGAGGGTGCGGTGGCGGAGCGGTTAGTGCGCTCGTCTCCGGAGCGAAAAGTACACGTTCGAGCCTCGGTTAGGACACGGATGATTTTTTCGTCCCCTCCTGCCAACTCAGCAGTAATGGTTACCTGACTTCGAGTTGGGGAAGTACCGGCCACCCTGCCACAATATACCAAAGGCCAAGGAAGCTGTCTCACTAACAAGACAATCCTCAATGTTCGGATCGGATGCGGGAACAACTTTGTACATAGCCAGTGACAGACAAACATGGCGTTGACTGCTCTCTGTCTTGTGTGTATCTGGCAGTACAGGGATAGAGGAATTCGGTAGCTGTTCTTTCATATTTGAAGAAAACAGGGGGAAAATGACGGTAGTCACAAACTAAAAATCGTAGGGGTACCAATTTTGAAAGCTTGTTGACTCATAACGTTATTTCTCTTCAACTGTTAGTTGATTTCTCTTGTTAGATTTACCATTCAACAACACTTAACAATGAACCACCAGTCAAACAAATATGAAGTTATGAGTCCCCAAGCTTTTAAAATCGACACCCTCACAATTTCCAGTTTGTGACTACCGTTGTTTTTCTTCTGTGCTCTTCATTTGCATTTCTTGTTTTATTATTTTACGAACACCAAAAATTTCACGATCAAATTAGCATTCTCCAACACGACTCGAACGTTCAAACAAACGAACAAAGAAAAGTTTAACCGTAGGAAGACGACACTGCACGCGAAATTACTATGAACCCACACGTACTCCCTTATCTTTTCTAACACGTAACCGTTCTGTAAGTTCAATAATGGTAAATTTCGCTCGAGGTATTGTCGACTTCTGTTTTCATTTTTAATAACGTCCATCTCGTATGATTGTCTGGTCTCTCAGTTTTATTACTCCCTGAGGCGGTTCGGGCGTTTCATTTAGTCATCTCTGTCTCTGTAGGGAATAGAATATATTGATATATACAGCTCTGCAGTATGCCATACCTCTACCGCTTTCATTCATAATGATTATTTTGTCTCTTTCGGTTGCTGTTAGAAGCCAAAAAAAAAATGCTGCACGAAATAGGAAGGACAAAGTATTATTATAAGGATATGATCCATCAGGCAGAACTGTTTGTGTGTGTGTGTGTGTGTGT
>NW_004797553.1:134475-144709 GCF_000002075.1 Aplysia californica
TCACGACGCTGTGTAATCAGGCTCTCATCAAAATAATCAAAGTTTAAGAAACTTGTATTTTTCCACAGGTTTGTTGATTTTCATCAAATTTTTGTTTTTTGGCTTAACACCTTTCATGCCCATTAAAGAACTCATTTCTAGCTGTGTAGATTTTTCTTAAAAAAACGTTGATTAAAGGCACATAAAAAAGTAAATTTTCAGTTTTAAAGGACTCTAAAGCTAAGGAAATAACGAATCTTTGGCAGCCATTTTCTCATTAATTTTACCCCTGAAAACAAGTGACTCCACCTCCTTCATTCGCAAATATCTCGACTTGTATTCAAGATAAATGGATATTTTTTTCATCCAAATAAAGACAACTGAACATGCTTTAAGATGATACCAATAACTCTACATGCCAAAATATTGACGAGAGCCTGATTCCACCACGCTGCCTCACATATGTGTCACGATGCTGTGTAATCAGGCTCACGTAAATCTTTGGTCACGTAAAATTATTGGCATCATCTGAAATCGTGTTCATTTGTCTTGCTTTGGATAAAAAAAATACCTATTTTATTCAAATATAAGCCGAGATATTGCGAATGAAGGTGGTGGGGGTCACCTGATTTCAGAGGCAAAAATACGGAGGAAATGGCCTCCAAAGATAAATCATTTCCTTAGATTGAGAATACGTGGAAACTGAACACTACCATTTTTGTGCCTTTATTCAACTTTTTTTATAGTTAAGTCCACAAGGAAATGTGTTCTTTAATGGGCATGAAAAGTGTTGAACCAAAAGAAAGCAAAAATTCAATAAAAATTCACCAACCTGCGGAAAAATGCTTGCTTTTCATCTTGATTATTTTGACCGGCACCACGCTGCCTCACATATGAATTTCTATTCAAGATAGTAGGCTTTTTATTTTCACTTAATCTTGAAAAAAAAAATGGTGAAATGGTATATGTTTAACGCCCCTATCAACACTATTAGGTTATGTAAGGGGCGGGACCTCCGGGTTTTACGTCCATCTCCGAAAGGACTGAGCCAAGTGGGAAATTTTTGTAAAGTGCCTTTCCCAAGGAAACAACGTCGGCCCGAGCTGAGACTTAATCTTGAAGCTAGACAGATGAACAAGCTTGACACATAATATTATACATTCTATTTAATTTGTATTATATCATTATTAAATATGCACACACGCATGTGCATAGTATATCAAATATAACGTAAGATTATATTATAATTATGTTGTATACAATAATATTACACTATTTAAATACAGATTAGATTTTTAGATAAATATAATATGTAAGCCATTGTGGTGAAGTCAGACACTCGTCAAAATAGTGAAATCCAAGAAATCTCCTTTTTTTTCTTTTTTATGGCCGATGGGCAATTTTTTTTTCTAATTGTGAAGCAGCGTTGTGAAATCAGGCACTCGTCAAAATTACGAAATCTGAGAAACAGACATTGTTCGCCAGTTTGGACATTTTTTTCGAATTTTTATTTTTTGGATTAACCTCTTTTACGTCCGTATAAAAACAAATTTCCATGTGAAAAGTATTGAAAAACATTTATAAAAAGCACAAAATGTGCCATTTTTCTGTTTTCAAAGACTCTAGTTTAGCTATTGGAGTTACCAAACTTGGGCGGCCATTTTCTCACTAATTTTGCCTTTGAAACCAGGAGACCCCGATCCACTTCATTCGAAAATATTATTTCGACTTGTATTCAAGAAAGGCGTGTATGTTTTCGTTTTTTAAAATAAAAAATGGTCAAAAGGAAAAACTTTAAGATGATACCAATGCCTCCAGATGCCCAAAACTTGAAGAACACCTGGTTCTATCGAATCGTGACAAAATTGTCTTTCTTTTTTTTTTCCTTTTTTTTTGGGCTCAACGCCTTTTATGTCTTTTAAAATATACATTTTCGTGTGGATTTTACTGAACAACTTTGATTAAAGGCACAAACGATGCAAATCTTCAATTTTCAAGGACTCATATTCTATGGGAGTTACCAAACTGTGGCTGCCGTGTCGCGACGCAGTAGAATCAAGCGCACGCAATTTTGGGGCATGTGGCGTTATTGGTATTATCATTAAACTTGTTCATTTGACCACTTTGTGATGAAAAAAAAAATACACGGCTGTCTTGAATAGAAGTCGAGATCTTTGAGAATGAAGATAGTGGGGTAGCCTGGTTTTAGTAGTTAATGGCCGCCAAAGTTTGGTAGCTTCAATAGCTTAAGAGTCCTTGAAAACTGAAAATTACATATTTTGTGCCTTTAAACAAGGTTCTTCAGTAAAGTTCACATGGAAATGTGTTTTCTAATTTTAAAAAGGTGTTTATCCCAAAAAAAACATTTCAATAAAAATGGCCATTTTGATGGAAAAATGCCTTTTTCTTCAATTTCATTACTTTGACGAGGGCCTGATATCACCACGCTCCCTCGTAAATGATTATTTTCTCGCTAAGTTTATCTCTGTAACCAGGCAACCCTAACCTCCTTCAATCGCAAATACTTCAACTTCTATTTAAAATTGATTGATATTTGTTCACCAAAAGGAAGACAAATGAACAGGCTTGAAGATATATGGAATATCATCATCCCAAATTAATGCCCCCCAAAAATGGAGGAGCCTTAATTCCACCTTATCGTGACACAAAATTATTCCCAGGCATATCCTTGTTGTTTTGTGACACAAAATTATTCAAAGACATATCGTTGTTGTGTTGTGTGTGTGTTGAGGGGGGAGGGTGCTTTTTGTTGTTATTTTTTTGTGTTTTGTTTTTGTTTTGTTTTGCTTTTTGGGGTTTTGTTTTTTTTTTTTGTTGTTTGGGGGTTTGTTTGTTGTTGTTTGTTTTTGTTGTTTGTTTTTTTTTGGGGGGAGGGGGTCAAAATTGCATCGTTTTGCCAGTGGTTCAGAACCTCGAATGAATAAATATCTTTGAATAGTAACACTTCTAGTGGTAAAGAACCTCCGTGTTGTTGTTGCGTGATACGTGACTCTTAAGTAAAGTAAAAAGGTGAAATCAAGCGCTCATCCTTTTATTTCTGTATCACCCCCTCCCCTCTTATACCCTTTTGGCGCTCATCAAAATAATTGAATCGAAGTAAAATGCATTGTTTCTTCCGTTTGTCAATTTTTATCAAATTTTTGTTCTTTGGCTCTGTACCTTTTATGTCTATAGAAACACACACTTCCTGGTAAATTTTACTGACAAACATTGACTAATGGCACAAAATGTGTAATTTCTTTTTGATTTTCTGTTTTCAAGGACTCTCAAGCTATAGAAGTTACAAAACTGTGGCATAAATTTTCTCGACAATTTTACCTCTGAAACCACGCTACCCTCACCTCCTTCAATTCCAAATACTTTAACTTCTATTTAAATTTGATAGATATGTTTTCACCAAAAGAAAGGCAAAAGAAAAGGGGTTAAGATAATACCAATAACCCCAAATGCCAAAAAATAAAACTGACGAGAGCCTGATTCGACACGTTGTGACACATGTTATTCCAAGACATAAGAATATTATGGGTTTATACCATAATTCCTTTCTTTTTGCCAGTGGTTTAGAATTGTGGTAAATCACCTCTGTGTTGTTTTTGCGTGATACGTGACTCTAATTGTGGAGTGTAGCTTTCGTTTAATTAAGTAAAAGTAAATTTGAGGCATCATGGTGAAATGAGGCGCTCATCCTTTTATTTTTTTATCCGCCGCTTACCAAAATAATAAAATCGAAGAAAACTGCATTTTTTCTTTAGTTTGGCAATTTTTATCAAAGTTTTGTTCTTTTGGCTCAATACCTTTTATGTCCATAAAAACACACACTTCCTAGTAAATTTTACCTAAAATATTTGACTAAGGGCACAAGATAGGTACATTTTCAGTTTTCAAGAACTCTCAAGCTATAGAAGTTACAAAACTTTGGCTGCAATTTTCTCGATAACTAAATGTTACCTCTGAAACCATGCAACCCTCCCGTCCTTCAATCCCAAATATTTCGACTTTTATTCAAGATAAATATTGTGTGTGATTTTTCATTAGAAAGCAAGGCAATTGAATACCCTTTCCGATTATACCAATGACTCCACACGCCCAAAAAAGTGACGAGAGCCTGATTCCAACACGTTGTGAGACATATTATTCAAAGACATAATAATATTGGTTTTTGCCATAATTGCATCTTTTTTTGACAGCGGTTCAAAACTTCGAATAAAAACTTTGAACAGGAACACTTCTTGTGGTGAAGCACCTCCGTGTTGTTGTTGCGTGATACATGACTCTAATTGTGGAGTGTCAATCTCATTTAATTCAGCAAGAGTAAATTTGAGGCATCGTGGTGAAATCGGGCGCTTGACAAAATCATAAAAAATCGGAGAAGCCTGCATTTTCGGCCAGTTTGGAAATTTTTATCGAATCTTTATTTCTGGCCCCAACCTTTTTTATGTCCATATAAAAACACATTTCCATATGAATTTTTCTGCAAACGTTGATTAAGAGCACAAAATATTTTTCAAGACTCTTTAGCTATTGAAGCTACCAAACTTTGGTGGCCATTTTCTCGCTAATTTCACCGCTGAAACCAAACCATCGCACTTCCTTCAAATGCATATATCTTGAGCTAAATCTAATCTAAATAGATATCTATTTGAATTCAATGATAGCAAATAATTCAGCTTTCAGATTATACCAATAACTCCACATGTCCAATATTTGACAAGCGCTTGATTCCAACAAGTCGTGAAACAAATTACTTTCAACATAGAAATATGAGAGAAAAAAGAAATGTCTGATACTTCCAAAGTTATATCCCGACAACATGGGCTTTCCACATCGCCAGAGTGAAGGACAACACAAGAACAAAAAGATATAGGCTGCTGGGGTTTTTTAATGATTTTTTGTGTGCGTGTGTGTGTGGGGGGGGGGGGGGTAAATATTTTAGGGGGCTCGTAACTTCATAAGGTCATATGAGCGCGCAGAACACAGCAAACATTTTCAGTAGGTAGTAAATTTTGAATTTTGCTCGTGGCGTCGAGGCCTCCTCTTATCGTTCTTGACACCAAGGAATCTTATACGTGTCCATCTTGCCCACGAGACCTGTGAGATTTTTCGCCCTTGTCTGAGTAAATTAGATGTAAGTCTTACCTACCATAAGATCAGGCTGCATAAAGAGTCAGGAGCTCAGAGGAGTGGACAAAAGAAGTGAGGGGGTGGGGGCAGAAAGTGGAGACAAAAGCAGACGACAGAAGATTGTTGGAGAGCAGGAAAGGATGTGGAAGGAGAAAATTTTAAAGAAAAAAATGTTCCGTCTCTATCCGGTTTCGAACCCGGGACCTATTGAATGAGAGGTGAACACCTTAACCTCGAGACCACAAGAGCCTCCAAAGGAATGTCTGATATCTCCAAAGTTATAAACCACGACGAAATGGGCTCTCTACCTCGTCAGAGTGAAAGGCTATGGACAAAAGATGTTCTGAATGGAAAACAAGAACAGGAGGGAAAAGATCAAGAGGAAGACCAGAAACAAAAGGTGGCAAGATGACACCAGAAAGCGAATGGGCACAACCATGACACGGGAAATGGCAGATGAAACAGATTGGGAGGTCGTTGTTGGGGGTGGCGCGCGAGGGGTGGGGGGTGGGGGGGGGCTTCATTCTGCAGTGTACGGACATCGCCAAGAAAAAAAAGAGAAAAACATTAATGTCTGTTCTATATTCCGAAAGTTAGTTTAAAGTGCCTTCCTTAAGAGATGGTGGGGCACCTAGAAATTGTGTTTTTGGGTGAAATTATGGAAACTAGGGTTATCACTTATTATATTTCCTTGATTTTTCCCGAACAATTTTCAAAAATATATGTAAGCGTTTCTGTACCCTAAAGTGGTGTTGGAAGGCATTTTAGAGCAGGGGTTAGGGACTTTTAAAGAAAATTTTGTCTCATAAATCACGTTTTGCACCTCTTATAAGCTTCAGTTTTAGTAGGAAACCTCCATTCTATTTCTGCTGTGTTAATATTATTAAGCAGTTGCCATGTTTTAGATGGAAATAATATGTTTTGAAGGTTTTTAACGGAAAGAGAACTATTTTGATCTTTTCTGACCTTCATCGGCCCATTTTCTCAAAATACTATTTTCACGCACTTTATCCAATTTGTCTGCTCTGTTCCTAATTCGATTTTAATGTAACTTTTAGAGAATGTAAACTACACCTAGTTTTAAAAATTATCTTGAGGAATTTTTGATGGCATCTGTAACTTTTGATAAATTGCCTCTGAAAGCTTGACAATGTTTTCCCTTTTTTCACAGTTATTAAATAAACCTATTTAGAGTGTCATGAAATGTGAGGCATCTTGGTGAAAACACGCATCTGTCAAAATAATGAAATAGATGAAATCCTTTTTTGCAGCCGGTTTGGATTTATTTTTTTCGATTAATTGTTTATTGGCTCAACAACTTGTATGTCCATTCAAAAACGTTCTTATGTGAGGATTTTATGGAAAAACACTCTTTGAAGGCACGAAAAAAGTAAATTTGCAGTTTTCAGGGACTCTTGACCTACGGAAGTCACTAAACCTTGTTGGCCATTTTCTCGCTAATTTTACTTCTGAAATCAAGCAACCCCACCCCTTTTATTCGTAAATATCTGGACATCTATTCAAGTAAAATGGATTTTTTTTCCACGAAATACAAGGCAAAAATAACAACCGTTATGATGATACCACTAACTCTATAATATACCCAAAAGTTGACGAGCGCCTGATTCCTCCGCGTCGTGACACAATGAAAAACTAAAGCATAAATTATAGCAACAATTTATCAAAGACTTTTTTTTAGATCTCTTCTGTTTCTACGTACACTCCACATTAAACGTGTATTTGTTAATAAACAAGTAAATAAAACAAGATCGAAATATATAAATATATAAACAAATCCAATATGGCCACTGTTACTATGGCAACCGAACCATATTTACTTTTTTAACAATAGATTTTGAATCTCCAATGATACATGATGTCCCACAGCCAATATGGGTTCTCTAGGGGTTGTAATAGCCGAGATAGCCTTCAGGTGCCCCACCACCTCTGTTGTTTGTTGTTGTTGTGTTGCTGTTGTTTTGGGGGGGTGGGGGGTTTTGGGGTGGGGTGGGGGTTGGTTTTGTTTTTCTCCTTCTTTTGGTTTAAAAAAAAGTGTTTTACCACGCTCGCCACTCCATAAGTTTATCTGAGTGGGCAGGACACAAGGTACATTTTACCGTTTTAGTAGGAATTAATTCTGAATTTTGACTTAGTGGCTGCTCAAGCCTTTTCTTATCGATTTTAGGACGACCAAGGGATTTTGTGAACCATTTGCAAGTGGAGGACCTCCGATATTTTTCGCCCTTATCCGAAAAGGCAAGGTGTTAGATCTTACCTACCCTAATATCAGGGGTGTGGCTGAAAGACAGCAGTAAGAAGGAGTCAGGAGTAGCAGCAGAACGAGTCAGGATGTCAGAAGAAGATGGAAAAGTGGAGACAGGGGTGGCTGAAAGTGGAGACGAAAGCAGACGACAGAACATTATAAGAGAGCTGCAACAGGAAAGGAAGTGAAATGAGAATATTTTAAAGAAGAACATGTTTCCATCGCTGCCAGGTTGCGAACCCGAAATATAATGAATGAGAAGCTAAATCGTGTCGCTGAACCAAGACAGCCCCCCCCCTTCCACCCCCCCCCCTTCCACCACCCCCCCCCCCACCCCCCGCAGAGATGGGGACCTGTGATGTGTGTACTAGCTTCTGCAATCAACTAATTGAGGGATAAATTTTACTATAAGCCTCGTTTGAATTGATCTAGAAATATTTCTGCGCAATATTTGCCTCTATTATCTCCTCAATTCCACAAATCTCAATTTCAATGCAATGCCAATTTGTTTTTTAATATTTAAATTTTTTATATTTTTTTAATGTATTGAACAACGTAAATACCCGTTATCAGGGAATAGTCATCATTTTTTAAATTTGTCTTTTAAATTTAGAGGGATCTGAGTCTTTAGGGTTTTTTGGAGGGTTTTTTTAAATTTTAAATTTCTTTTTTAATTTTTGAAAATTTTCTTTTTTTTCCGAGGTGTTCTTTACCTAAAAAAATAACTGAGTGGCAGAGGCGTTTGCAAGATGGTATTTGACCGTCAATACCTATCGATGACAGAAATCGATGACTTTTATTCAAAAAGTAAAAGTCTGTGTCTAAGTGTAAATTCGAGTGGGCGGGTCATATTACCGTGAGACAGAAAATCGAAAGAGGTGTCTTTTTCGCATGCTTAAGCTTTGCGAAAGCAGAAAGGTTGTAAAAGGCAAATACTTTGATTAAAATGTTTTGCTACATTTGGTAAATATTTTGATTAAAATGTTTTGCTACTTTTGGTAAATACTTTGATTAAAATGTTTTGCTACATTTGGTAAATACTTTGATTAAAATGTTTTGCTACATTTGGTAAATACTTTGATTAAAATGTGTTGCTACATTTGGTAAACACTTTGATTAAAATGTTTTGCTACGTGTTATGCTACGTAAATGAACAACTGACCTTGGGAAAGGCACTTTAAACGAAATTTCCTCTCTTCACCTAGGTGGGAATGGGTACCCGGCTATAGGCAGTGAAAAATCTTGTCAGATTGTTATTGTTTGAGTGCTTAACAGCTGCTTGCACTGTATGCTTCCCGGGATGTGTCTGAGTGTTCTATCGTCTGCTGGGGTAATACTATTTATAGTGTAAAGTGCATAGAGCTTGCTGTTGAGCGGAGATAAGCGCTATACAAATTAAATGCTATTTATTATAAGTATAATAATAATAATTATTATTATCATTATTATTATTATTATTATTATTATTATTATTATTATTACTACTACTACTACTACTATTACTACTACAACAATTACTGTGACTATTATTATTAATGTTATTATTATTATTATTATTATTATAATTATTATTATTATTATTATTATTACCATTATTTTTTTTTAAAATCACAACCCACCTCTTAAATAACCAATATTGTTACATAAGAAGTGTAAAAAACAGTTCAATTAGAAATAACTCACTTTGTAACTGGTTTCGGCGATTACGCAATGAGGGTGATGATATATAAATGTTGTGTTTTTAAGTGGGACCAGCCCTTTAATGAAGCCTCTCAACCATAGATAATAGTATTATTACTATTATTTTGCTGCTTCCTTTTTATAATTTTTTCGCGTCTTCTATTAAGCTTGATCCTCTCATCTTTTTCATAACGTTTTTCCCTTTTTCCCTTAACGTTTTCTTTCTGTTTTTCTTTCTTTTTTGGGGAAGGGGAGGGGGGGTCTTTCTTTTATCACTTTTAGTCTTTTTTATGTTTGATTCAGGTTTTTAAAAAAAAAATTGTTCCTGTCTTGTTTTTTCCTTTTCATTTCGTTTTTTTTATAACTTTTATTCTTTCCACAATTTTAGTCGCTTTATTTTTCTTTTTTCTTCTCGTTTTTTTTTTCCTTCTTTTCTTTTGTGGAGCGATCTCCTCAAGTTTTAGTCTTCTTTTTTATTTTTATTTTCTTCTTTTTTTTCCTTCCTTCCTTCCTTTTTTTTTTCTTTCCGAGCAGACGTCTGACGTCATCCGTTCATCAAAGCATTTCTTTGGTCCAGACTAAGCGTATTTTCTGTCCGAAATTGCCCACGCACCCCTTTCTGTGTAGTCATCAAGTCAGTCAAAGGCAGAACGCCAAAAATAGATCATGGGGAGAAAACGTCTCTCATTTCTTGGGGCAGCTGGCAGTGTCAGAACGAGAGTGAAAATCGGATATCTTTAGCGTTTACTTCACGGGAAATGTTCTTATTTCACGTTCCCTCCTTTCAGGGTTCGCAGTACAATCTATTGGACGTAACCCACGATTGGTAAGATATCGATTTTTTCGCGGTTCTCCCCCTTTGACCAGACAGCTTGTGTGTAAATTGTGGTTCTCTCAACCACTACCAAATTTTTCTTAAATTAGTTTCTCAGTTTTTATCTGTCACAATGCTCCATTTTCTGTCTGAATGGAAATTATTGCAGGAATTATTCCACATCGGATAGTGCTCACAATATTATAATTTTAAGTCGGTTATTTATAGTAGTAGTAGAAGTAGTAGTAGTAGTAGTAGAAGTAGTAGTAGTAGTAGCGGTAGTAGTAGTAGTAGTAGTAGTAGTAGTAGTAGTAGTAGTAGTAAGGGTAGTAGTAGTAGTAGTAGTAGTAGTAGTA
>NW_004797553.1:146350-161062 GCF_000002075.1 Aplysia californica
AGAAAGAAAGAAAGAAAGACAAACCAAACAAATTAGACGACAAACATTATCTTAGATGACTGTATGACTGAAGCTTCTGTTTATAAAGATTTTTTTTTTCCTGCAGGACATCACCCTCACGCTACGTTTATCAAAGAGTTTCACTTTTCATGTCAGTGATGACCCACAATAATTATTGTCTAGAAAAATGCGAAAATATGAATTTACAAACTGATGAATGAAATAATGCTCATTAAAAGAAGCATTCATTAATCAAATTTTATTAGGTGCAGTTTTTGTCGGTTTGTTTGTTATAGTGTGTTTGGTTGTTTTTTTCAGGAGGGGATTGTTTGCCTTTGTTTTCATTTTGTTTTGTTTGGTTGTATTTTTATTTTTGTTTAGTTTTGTTATTCCCAGCAAGGAGCAGCAGGTTTCTCGATTGTGGTCGAGAGCCTTTTTGTCACATATTTGAGAGATTTAGCAGATTGTAATAACAATTTGGGCAAAGCTTCTTGAGAAAGAGTGGCTATCCATCAGTGCCAACCTGGATAAAAGAAATACTGCCTTCCAACAGACAGACGGAGATGCTCGCTAAAAAAAACCCAAATTCGTCACTGGGAATCGAACTCCGGTCTTTAGTGTGCAGAGCGAAGCGTTTAATCGCTACAGCACAGGCCAGTGACGTCATTATCAAAACTAAATCTTGTTTGTTATGACCGGTATACACTTTAGAGCGTTTTGTTCCTTATCCTACTTAACCTCACCTTACGTAACCTTACCTGGATACCTGGAGGTGTCATTTCTGACTCAGAGGCTCGTGTGTAATTACCCTCAATCCTTCACGGTTGCACATTCTGCCATACCACGGCCAGTCCATGTCTTAATGCTGTCCATTCAAGTTAGATCTACTCTTTGTTTTAATTTCCCCTGGCTCAGCTGTCTCTCATCCTTCCTTCAAACACCTTTTTCCCAACGGTTTCGTGTCGATTTGAGTGACCAGAGTATTGTGTTTTCCTGCATGTTATTTTATTCAGTAAGGTTTGTACTATATATACATGTATATATTTTTTAAAGGAAAATAATAATGTACGTGCCTTCTTTGTTTAACAGAGACCAATATATCGTATGTACAGAATCTATGATAAAAATTGGAACAGTTAGTATAAGTATGACTAAGTTTATTAGAAATCTTCATCACTACTATCAGGATCACATCTAGTATCACCACTTCTGTCTGTTAAAACGGCATCATCGTTAAAGTCTGCATGGCCACCCTGTCACCACCACCATCATTGTTTGGAAAGCAGAGTCAGTAGGAAGGGAAGTCTTGCTTGACTTTCTGACAAGACATTTTTGAAATATAAAATACTAAACATTTGTTTTATTGAAACAACTCAACGTTTCGCCTCTTTGGGCTTCCTATGGAGCAACTGAGAGTAAAACTAAAAGTTTGTTGTATAATAGCGTCATCGTCGTCATCCTCATCATCATCATCATCATCATCATCATCATCATCATCATCATCATCATCATCATTATCATCATCATCATCATCATCATCATTACCAGCAATCACAGCTATAGGGACAACAGCACCAGTCCTGTATTTTTGAACAACAACAAAAACAAAAATAGCACATTATGACAAATCCTCTATGAATTGAAAAAAACAACAACAAAACTGAAGTGCCTCAAAATAGTTATTTTGTTGTTTTTTGGTTTATATGACACAAAAAAGATAATATAATATTATGCTTACAGGAGAAAGATTCCAAACAAACAAACAACAATCATCATCATATAAAGGCAGATCTGAAGCAGAAATCGGTTACCATGTTTCCACATCCATTTCTCTGCTTCGATGCTCTCAAAAGTCGTATATTTTTTATTATTATTCAGTCTATCAGTCTTTATCCTTCGTCTATCTGTGTCTAAGTTCTCTGATCAAGCTATTGTGGATCAATCTTTGCCTCTTCCGCCTTCTATTTTGCCAATAAGAGAAAGATGTTCAAGACTTGTAGTTCGACTTGAATGTCCAAGAAACTACATATCAATAGCATTTTAAACCAGCAAAAAAATCCCATAGAAATCTAAAATACAAGAAGCGGAAGGGTGAGTATAGAAATGGTTTTGTGGGCAGAGAACGATGGTTCTTTGGGTGTCCTGCTGTGTATATACAATATTGTAATTTTCTTACATCTCTTGATAATTCCTCACCCTTTATTAAATTCAAGCCATACTGTTAGAGGGGAATTTTGTTTAATTAAGCGGTAGTGGTAAGATCAACACAGTGAGTGGCGGAAAGTGCCACTGGTAGGTCTTACTTTCTTACTTTCCTTCCGCCCTATGCGTCTCTTCCTTTCTCCTGCTTTAAGAATCGTTAATTTGCTGATGGAAACCTCTCCTTTCTCAAACTTAAAAAAAAACCTCAAAGCTCAACACAAAAGGGAAGAAAGGATGTCGAGGAGATAAAATAGCAACATTATGTGTGAAACATATTATTTTGACGTACATGTAGTTTCTTTTCCTTTAGGCGTTTTTGTGCCCCATCAATACAATACGTGTCACAGCGCAGTGGAATCAGGCACTTGTCAATTTTTGGGCACATGGAGTTATTGGTGTTATCTTGAAGTCTGTTCATTTGCCTTGCTTTAAATAAAAAGAAATATACATGTATCTTGAACAGAAGTCAAGATATTTCCATTTGAATGAGGTAGGGGTCGCCTGGTTTCAGAAGTTGTATTAGCGAGAAAATGGCTACCAAAGTTTGGCGACTTCCATAGCTTAAGACTCCTTGGAAACTGCAAATTTACATTTGTGAGACAGCGTGGTGGAATCAGGCTCTCGTCAATTTTTGGGCAGGTAGAGTTTTCGATATCATCTTAAAGCTTGTTCAATTGTCTTTATTTTGTTTTAAAAATATCTATTTATCTTGAATACAAGTCGAGATATTTGCGAAAGAAGGAGGTGGAGGCCACCTGTTTTCAGAGGTAAAATTAGTGAGAAAATGGCCACCAAAGATGATTTATTTCCTTAGCTTAAGAGTCCATGGTAACTGAAAATTTACATTTTTTCTGCCTTTAATCAACGTTTTTCAGAAAATTTTCCACAAAGATCAGTTCTTTAATATGCATGAAAGGTGTTGAGCCAAAAAACAAACATTTGATAAAAATTCTTAAACCTGTGGAAAAATGCAAGTTTCTTCACTTTAAGTATTTTGACGAGAGCCTGATACCACCACGCTGCCTCACATAATGTGGGTACATTTAATCAACGTTTATCAATATTTTAAAAATCCACATATGACAGTGGTTTCGAATGGACAGGCCAGGTGTTAAGCTCCCCCCAAAAAAATTCGAAAAGAAATGTCTAAACTGGCCCCCAAAAAATGCAGATTTCTCGTATTCCATTATTTTGACAAGCGACTGATTTCAACATGATGCCTCACAATTATAGATCGTCAAGGAGGCAGGTTTGGTCGTTGCCTGTCAGTGCTGAGCAAGGTTGTGAGGGATAGGATGACACAGTAGAAAGGCTGAGATACTCGACGAGAATTGATCGCTGTTAAGGACAAGCGGGCTAACCCAGATTTCGGGGGTTTCCAGAAACCTTGACCTACACCAAAAGTGGGCATTGCTCTGCCTATAGGAGAAGTTTGATTTCATTCATGTGTATATTTGTTTGGTTATAGAGAAAACTCTCCTTGTCTTTTAAAAGAACTGGACAAGGGGCAAAAACTTTAACTTCGATTTTCTCAAAACAGCATTGGTTTTTTTTCAGGACAGCCCCCTTGTGCTTAAAAGCGACCAATTCTCCCCAAAAAGGAATCAACCTAAGGTCTTCTGCGTGCAACGGCGACACGCCTAATCTCTAGTCTATTCCACAGCCACAGTATCTCGAATACCTCGATCTTTTTGCTGGGACATTGTATCCCTCTCAGGCTGGGTTGGCCTAAACGATGAAGTCAGAGTCCTCCTCCTAAATGTTCTAAATTGTGCAGACTGGAGCGTAAAAGTACTTCATTAAAAAATTCAGCTGAAAGTTTGAAAAATAAAGAAAGTTGAGGGGTTTAAGCTAGAATGAATTACCTTTGCCCGAGCGGCTCGAACATTGGGACTTTTCTGTATTACTTTGAGACAGAAAAGATGAGAAAAGTGAGCGTAATAAATCTCTGTACTTGGAGTTGTAGCTGTAGTAAATAAATATGTTGGTGGAGGCGCAGATCAGCTCCAGAGCAATCTTCACGCAGACGCAGACATGAAAGACTCTCCTGTACTTTCGGTTGACGTAGAACTCCGGTTCTGCCATGCGCATGAAGACGATGCACATCCGGGGGGTGTTGGAAATGACGTAAGCAGTAGATATCAGCGCCACCTGCTTCAGTACTTGAATATCTCTGGACGAGAGGACTTTGCTTCCGGCTATGGCCGTCACAGATCTTCCGGTGGCCTGACTCAGCCGTCGGAAACTGGCAGCCTGTCTCAGTTTGTGGAGCATGACAAAGAGACAGATGATGACGAGGCCCACGGAGATGAGGTTCACCAGAACGTCGTTGAGCATCTCCAGGACATCGGAGCTGATGTAGAAGAGGCGGGAGAGGTGGCGAGTGAGGCGAGTGGAGTTACCTTCCCCTATACGGAAATGAACGAGCCTCAAGCCCACCACAAGCGGGATGTAAGGGAGAAAACTCACGGACACGAACACGCAGAGGATGACGGTGGTTCTAGACATGGTGAACACGTCTCTGAACCGAAGCGGGATCGTCACACACATACAGCGGGCTACGGCTTGATACGTCGTTATCAACGCCGAAATGGTCAGAAACTGCTCTCGAATGAAATTGCTAATCATAGCTAGACCGTAGGGCTCGATAGGGAACCATGCTTGATTTTTCATCTCCATCACCGCCATAGCATGAGTTGCTGACGTCATAAAGCCCACAACGACCATGCCCAGATCGGAGATGGACAGGACGAGGAAAGTGAGAGTTACACTGTCCTTGACCTTGATTTTGAGAAAGGCGTGGATGTTGACGAGGTTGGTGAAAGTCCCAAAGCAGCATGTGACCGCCCAAGCCGTCACGGAAATGATCAGTGCCAAGACATAGCCATCTAAACCCAAGAGAAATTGCTCAGTGGCCATTGTAGTCCGAAGAAAAACTATGAATGTGTGTCCGCTGGAAAAGTGGGAAAGCAAGAATTTCTTCTTTAACAAAAGAATATTATCGTGTGAATAGCTTCCACGCGTGCTCTTTATGCAGGGTTTCCAAAAAGTCGCACACCATCATGAAACACACATACAACTGTCTGCTCTCCTCAAAAAGCTACTTACTTTGAACTGTCCTTATTGTAAATAGGTGGATGTTGTGGCACTCAATTGTGATTGCAAAAAACAATTATTTTACCATCTATGTAACTTAAAACAATGGATGAATGGGCATTTGAATACCAAGGCACAAAGATCTGGAATGCTTTACCAAGTACTTTAACAGAGATCAAATCTTTTGATTCTTTCAAATGTCAGCTAAAAGTCGTTTCTGTTTCTAAGTTAATAAGATGAATAATATTATATGGAGTGATTTTCTTTAGGTCAGAACACGTTTTATGTTACTGTTTTACGTTTTACTGTATTGTAAAGCGCTCAGAGCCTGTGTACTTTAATCGGGGTTGAGCGCTATATAAATGTTATTTATAATTGTTATTTGTATTATTTTCATTATTATTATTATTATTATTATTATTATTATTATTATTATTATTATTATTATTATTATTATCATTATTATTATTATTATTATTATTATTATTATTATTATGATTATGATTATTGTTATTATTATTATTATGTTATTATTATTATTGTTATTATTATTATTATTATTATCATTATTATTATTATTAATATTATTATTATTGCATGTCTCAGTTCGTCAAGAGAGCGTAGACAGAGAGAAAAAAAACCCTACAGATTTCATCATGGTGGGCGACTTTTTTGGACACCCTGCATATAAAACGTTTGAAGCCTCTTCCCCCCCATCCCCGATTGACACAGTTTAGTTCAATTTAGAGGATGAGGGTGGGGGCATCTTCCATTTTACCTTTTAGGGCCAACCTGGGAGTGAAATGAACATAGTGCCCAGGCCATACAAATGCATGGAGATGCTCGATAAACTTCTTCCACATACAGCAATCGAACAAATTTTTTAAATCAACTTGGAGAAATCAGGCGCTCGTCCAAATATTAAAATCCAAGAAATCGGCGTTTTTTGGCCAGTTTGAACATTTTTTTATCTTTGTTTTTTAACTCAACATCTTGTATGTCCGTTCAAAAACGCTTTTATGTCTGGATTTTATTGAAAAACGTTGATTATGGGCATCCAAAAAAAATATTTGCAGTTTCGAAAGACTCTTGAGCTATGGAAGTCACCAAACTTTGGTGGCCATTTTCTCGATAATTTTTATTCTGAAACCAGGCGACCCCACCTCATTCAATGGCAAAAAAAAACGTGACTTTCATTCCAGATAAATGGACGTTTATTTCCTCGAAAGCAGGGGGCAAATGAATAGCCTTAAAGATAATACCAATAACTCCACATCTCCGAAAATTGACGAGCGCCTGATTCCACTACGTCGTGACACAAAGATCATTTGGTAGCTATGGTAAAGATCCTACCCCTTACACTGCAGTTGTATGATACTCGTTAAAGAGATATTTGAGTATAAGTTACATCACAATCTTTAGACCGAACAAAAAGTTACAAACCTTTTAAACTGGAGCGCACATTCATCACGGCGGGTTCGCACTCTACTCGGAAAAATATTTTTTTAAACCAGCTGAATTAAATCTTTTGTAGACGGAAAATTTATGCTTTCGTGAACAGCATATTAATTTACTCTTTTGCAGACAATAAAATTACTTTTTTACAGACAGAAAACATTTTCTTGTGCATACAGCATGCTTTCCTTTTGGTAGACAGCAGGCTTACCCTTTAACAGACAACATACAGGGTGATCCCTAAAAAAAACAACTGTGAAACCTTTTTTTGTTAATATTTTCCTCCACACTGAAAGTTTGCGCTTCAAATTTGTATACAACATTTGGAAGTCAAAAGGAATTTGTTTGATATTCATTTAAGATAAATCCACAAAATAATGTTGCTCTACATAGCGCGTACAAAAATCAACCCATTTTCAGCTATGTTCCCGTTTTTGTAGCATGCCGAACTAGTTCGCATTTGACCTAGCACAAAAAATCCCATCGATTGCGCCATATTGCAAACATCATTTAGGACTGTGTAGGGAATCAGAACAAAAAATTACCAGACAAAACGACCACTTTAGGTCGAACGCACACCGTTTGCACTCCTTTAAACGTCACCAGGGTGTAGAATTCAGTAGATGGGCCCCATGAGACATTTGTCCGTAGACGATGTCTGCAGCAACGACTTTCCTACATCTCAACGGTCCGTATTTTCTTCATCTACGACTGTACCATTTTCCTGTTCGCGAAGCAATCAGCGGATAGCAATGTGTTCATGAAAGGATTCTTCGATCGTCTTGAAAAGCATGAACATTTCCTCTATGACATTAATTTGGTTCCTTGGCAGAGCCCATATTCACCTTCCAGGTTATATCGTCTCCACAAATGCTGTCTATTTGGGCAACCTCACCCACCCCTTCCCCTTATATTGTCTCTAGAAACAGTTCCATACTGTAAGGTGTACAGCGTGTGTGTGTTTGTGTGTGTGTGTGTGTGTGTGTGTGTGTGTGTGTGTGTGTGTGTGTGTGTGTGTGTGTGTGTGTGTGTGTGTGTGTGTGTGTATTTGAGTACACATGGTTGAGTCCATCACTGAACATTATGAACGACGCGTTAAACTGTCCCGAGTCCAAAGGAGGACATATAGACCATTGGTTCTCGAAATTCCAGAATTAAAAAAAGAATGTTTTTTTTAACTCTGTGGGAGAAAATAAATATTGTTTAAAAATTACAGGGATGGAATTTTTTTTTCTCAAAATGACAGGACCAGAAAATACCAACCAATCATTTCAAGACTTTTCTTACAAGATCTTTTAAATTTGCTCATTTTGCATTTATAAGTAGTTATGATTAAAGCTGTTTCTGGGGTTTTTTTAAGTTTCTTTTTTGTGAATTTTTATGTCAAACTAGTTCTTTTTTTAATGAATTATATATGTTCCAAATTACGACGTTTTAACACACATTTTGTGCGAGATATTTAGAAAAGAAAAGTTGTACAGTTGTTGGGGTTTTTTTTATCACCCTAGTACTTACTTTTTTAAAGACAGCACACTTCTTTGTAAACAGCTGATTTTCTGTTTTATAGACAGCAGAAATTTGGCGCGAGATATTTAGAAAAAAAAGGTGCACATGTTGTTTTTTTTTGGGGGGGGAGGGGTCGAAGCACCCTGGTACTTATTTTTTCAAAGACAGCACACTTTTTTTTGTAGACAGCAGACTTGCAGGTTGTTGTTTTTTTAAACAGCATCTTTCTCTTTTGTAGACTACAGACTTAGTCTTTAATGACAACATACTTACCCTTTTGCAGACAACAGACTAGAGGGCTCTCGTGGCCTAGATGTTAAGGTATTTGCCTCTCATTCAAAGGTTCCGGGTTCAAATCCGGGTAGCGACCGGAAAATGTTATTCTCTAAAATTGTCTCCCTTAAAACCTCCTTTACTGCTCTCTAGCAATGCTCTGACGTTTGCTTTCGTCTCCTCTTTCTGCCGCCACACCCCACCTTTTTTTGTCCATATAAAAACACATTTCCATGTGAATTTTTTGGGGAAAAAACATTGATTAAAAGCCCAAAATATGTAATTTTTCAGTTTTCAAGAACTCTCAAGCTTTTGATTTTACAAAACTTTGACGGCCAGATGGCAGACTTTCTCTTTTGCAGACAGCAGACTTACGCTTTTACGATTGACCTACTTTTTCAAAGACAGCACTTTTTTTGCATACAGCAGACTTTTTCTTTTATAGATAAAAGTTTATTTTTTTCAAAAACAGCAAAGCTACCTTTTTGCAGACACAACAGCCATTTTCTTTTGTAGACAACAGACTTACTCTTTTGTAGACAACAGACTTACTCATTTGTAGACAACAGACTTTCTCTTTTGCAGACTTCAGACTTACTCATAAGTAGATATCAGACATCTTTTTTAAATTCACAATAGACTTACCTATTTGTAAACAAGAGACTGTGGGTGGTTGGCGGGTGCTCTGATGTGGTTTGCCTCTTCTTTCCTATCAAACATTTATAGTCTTTATCTCCCCTTCTTCATTTTTTATGTTTGGTACTCTCATGTAACACCTCTAATCTTCCTGCGCTCATGACCTTAAGCAGTTGCAAGTGCCGTAAAACCTCTACTAAAACTAAAGACCAAAGACGTACCCTTTTGTAGACAGCAGACCTTCTCTTTAGAAGACAGATGACTCTCTCTCTCTCTCTCTCTTTCACTTTTGAAGACAGATGCCTTGCAATCTACTGTCTAGGCAACCGACTTACTTTATTCTATTGCAGACTCACCCACCGCTATGTGAAGATACTGGCAGGAGTTGAACTGTTTATAGGCCTAGACCAACTCACCGTATACGTTTATAATGGCATTTAAACTAGGGGCAATCCAGAGATAGTTCTGGTCTTAACAAGTTTATTGTTAGGTGATTTTTAGGGAAAATAGTAGCAAACGTGATTAAAATAATTCAGTACACTAGAGTCAAAATATGTCTCTTTAAAAAAATAACAAAATAACACGCTATAGACCCCGGTTCTTGTTTTCCTAACGGCGCCATTATTCTGGCTCGAGAACTGTTAGTCTAAATGTATCTGTTGTTCAGAGACTACACTGGCATTTTGCCCATGTCTTTTCAACAATTTCTGTCTGGTTCCCTTACTCTCATAATCTTCATGGTTATCTTTAATCATCTTGACCAGCTTGAACATCAAGCCCCCTGTGCGCGTCTACTTACCTTTATTTTGTATTTATCTCTTCGGGGTTGACGTCTTTCGTTTTTCCCCTCGTAACGTCGTCTTGTTAATGAAATTATGTGGGAATTTGCGTTCAGAGCCCGGTCAGCAGTCGGAGATTGGTTGTTGTGGTCTTATGGCTAGGCTCTTCGCAGTTTGTTTACAAGCCCCCCCCCCCCCAAACCCACAGGGCTGTGCTACTGACTGAAGTTGTCTTTTGGCCATTCCGAAAAGAGGGATACATGTTTTGACATTTTCTTATGTACTGTAGAATTGTAAACTGGCTTATTTATCAATAGCATGCTTATACTGCGCGGGAAAAACATAGGGGGAACTGCTGATTTTTCTTTCCTCAAACTTACTATCGTCATTTTTCTTCTACTTCTTTTGCAAGTTTGTCACTCTCTTCTGAACTGCTATTTCCCGGGTGCCTTGACAGTCGAGGCCGACTTTGTACTGTTCACGTTAGAGAAGTGAGCAGAGTAAGCTTGATTCCGAGTTTGGACGTCTCTGTTGACATCCACCCCTTGCCGCTCTTATGACCTTATGCATTTGCGAGCGCCGTAAAAACCTTAGTAGAACTAAAATTTGCTTGCAGGAGACGTGAGTTTGACGGCCGCATGGAAATGTTGTTATCTCATAGCCATGTATATCTGCTGGGATGCCGTTTCTCATTAAGCCTGGAATGTCATGATAAACAACTTGACTCTTCCGGTTTCATTTAAGTCCTTTTATTAGTGGTTGTACGATACCGAGGTAGCAGTCATCTGAATATTTGCTTATTCCATGCCAAAACGTCTGCACTACAAAGGGCATTGATCTTCGTTTTCTTTTCCACCACTGGTGATTAAGGTGTGTGGCACAGGCACATAACAGCATACGTGAAGAACCCACCTTTTATCTTTGCCACCAACTATACATTTAAAATATGCCGATAGGCCTGTCACAGTTTTATATCGTTTTCCTCTGTGTAGCATTTCGCCGCAAGCAGAACAGAGATTGTCAGTACTGTTTACACAACGATGGAGCATAACGACTATGTTATAATTGTCGTTTTAAATAAAATGAGTTGCTTCTGGTTCTGAAACCCTCTGTTTGCTGAGTGAAATCTAAATAGTCACAATGAAGCAACGGAGGAAACGGTTGTATTATACTACTTACAAAGTGATGCCTCTTTCAGCATGACAATTGTATCGCAAAGTAATTATTGTTCAGACCACAATCACTTTTCCTATCAATCCTCTGTCTGTATATTATATGACGTAAAGAACATCGACCTCAAGCTTCATCTAAAATACTAGACTTAAACATTAAATACGAGTATCATTTTCGAATTCAACACCCTCAAAATAGTATATTATATGACGTAAAGAACATCGACCTCAAGCTTCATCTAAAATACTAGACTTAAACATTAAATACGAGTATCATTTTCGAATTCAACGCCCTCAAAATAGTAAAACAGAATCAACACTGGTTTTAAGCCCGAAGCAAATTCCTTGTAGGCCAATGTAATTTCGAATATATTTAATTTGGTGAACACGTCTCAGTTCAGTCAATGACAAGGACGAGCCAGCTTCGTAGGGTTTTTGAGTTGACTTTTAAAAAAATTCAGTTTGCTATTCTAGCCAAGACATTTGTTATTGAAATTATTATAATAATCATGCGTTTGTGACTAGAAGCCTGCAAGCCGGATCGATTCGCTTTGTTAGATCTTGTTCTACAACGATCTCTTATACAATTCACTGAAACAACAGAAGTATATTGTTTTTGTTCTTGTTTTAGATTGTTATTTTTTTATACTCTTTTTGATAAGATTATAGTTCCAAAGACGATCTGCCATCGAGCAATCTTACTTTGAGTCATAATAATGTATTTCTTTCCAATTCATTCCAACAAATACATTGAGTGGCACCTGTTATCATTTTTTACCTAAAAATTCCTGGATAGAATACTCTGAGCCTCTTATCTTTTCCTTTATAACATCAATCAGGTCTGAAGTCTGTAATCTGCTTCAGCGTCAATCGATGATCACTTTCTCGTGTTCCCATCCTCATAATTAAATACAATGTATCGCTCTTTCTGTTCTGTGGGTGGCCGTTCCCCTAAATTGTTCCTTTCTTTGTCAATGCATGCAATAGCTCTTCTACTCACTTTCTTCCTCCCTCTTCATCATTATTCTGGCTATTCTTCTTCCTATTATATTATTATTTAGTATTATTATCGTTATTACCCAGTGTCATAGAAAACAGCTATGAAATTACTGATAGGTTAGCTATAATTAGAATGTGTATTTTATATAAGGGCATTCTCAGTTAGTTGCTGCTCCCCAAAATGAATTCGTTCTTTTTCATAGTTACTGAATTGGAGGAGGATATTACGGTTCTATTTTTATTGAACGTTATTGTTGGTGTGCGCATTTATCCTGATTTGTACTTATGTATTTCTTTCTCATCTGGAATTATTATCTCTCTACGACGAGAAGAAACTAGAGCCAAGGACCCAAAGACAAGAGATTGGGGCTTTTTCATTTCGTATATTGTGCTTGTTAAACCAAGAGTTTCCTCCTCATAAAAAACAGTCTTGTTATTATGTTTTTCTTTTGAGTGAAAAAGGAAGGATTATGCAGGGCACATGCGTGCATGTATGAGTGTGCTGAACAGTTGCGCGCGCGCGCCGGTGTGTGTGTGTGTGTGTGTGTGTGTGTGTGTGTGTGTGTGTGTGTGTTTTGTTTGTTTGTTTGTTGTTGTGTTGTTGTTGTTTGTTTGTTTTTTGTTTTTTTTGGGGGGTACGTGTTATACGGCGCTCGCACTACATAAGGTCATAGGAGCGCGCGGGACACATCAAATAGGACATTTTGAATTTTGCCCGGGTAGTGATCGAAGTTTTCACTTATCGATTTTAGACGACCAAGGGATCTTTAACGTGTGCAACTTGCACACACAGGCTGTCCTAGATTTTTCGCCCTTGTTTGAGAAGGCTAGGTGGAGATTTTTCCTACCAGAAGATCAGAGGTGTGGCTGAAAAACAGCAGTAAGAACGAGCCACGGAGAAGCAGTAGAAAGGCTGCAGAAAGAGTCACGAGCCCAGAGGAGGGGGCTAAGGAGGTGAGGGGGACTCGAGGGAGCAGAAAGTAGAGACGAAAGCAGACGACAGAACATAGCTAGAGTTCAGGATAGGAATAAAAGGAGAAAATTTTAGCGCAGAAAAATTTTTCCGTTGCAACCTGGATTCGAACCCAGGACCTTTTAATGAGAGGCTTAACCTCTAGGCCACAAGAGCCCCCTGTGTGTGCGTGTACGTGGTGAAAAACCTAACCCATGTACCAGGATATGGACAATAAAGATTTATCTTATCTTGTAACTATTGAGACCGGTTTTAACATTCAACAATAGAAGCATTTAAGCTTGACATAATGTTATTATACTGAAATCACTCAGTCATAAGTGAATTTCTTTAGAATCATCATCATCCAGTGCCTTGCCGACTAGCGTGAGCGATCATGGACCTCCACTTCACTCTGTCTTGCGTTGCAGCGATGGTGTCTGTCGTTCTTGCTGTTCCCAACCATGTTGTCATCTTGTCCAGTATCTTTTCCCCTCTGTCTGCCTCTGCCTCTCTTTCCATCAAACATGCCTGTTGTTACAATATTCTCCAATGCTTCTTTCCGCACTGTGTGCCCAATTCTTCAGGATGTGTTCTCGAATTTAGATGATTTTGAGTTTGAGGTAGAATTAATGTTTATACCCTCCTCCTTTCTCGGGGGTATTTGATCTAGCATACACCAGTTGGAAATTCGGTTCTTTTCTTGCTAAATAATAAAGTTGTCCAAAAAGGAACACAGAAGTGGGAGTACTAATCAATCCTCTTGTATTTGTCTTTTATGAGATTCCTTTGAAAAAGGAACTGATTCCATAAGAAATTGGTTCGAGAGAATGATATTTGATTTATATGCACACCTATATGAAGATTTTTTGTTCTTAACGAAAATATGAGTTTGCTCATTCTCTTGGCTTTGTTGTAAAACATAATATTATGTGAGAGCATTCACCATGTGAAGTCAAACAGCTGTATAACAAGAAAAGTGTTAGATAGGAACCCACAGGGTAAAAGATCAAGGGGAAGATCACGTGGAACCCGGAGAAGAAGTGTCTACACATAATACAATTCGCACCAATGGAGGCGGTGCAAAAAAACAGAAAGTGGGTGGGTGGCGGGTGCTCTGGTGTGGTTTGCTCCTTCTTTCCTATCAAACTTTCATCGTCCTTATCTCCCCTTTTCTTTTTTATGTTTGTTACTCACTTGTAACGCCTCTATTCTTCTGGCGTTCTTATGAACTTAAGCTGTAAAACCTCTACTAAAACTAAACTAAAAATTAGAAGTCAACACAGAGATATCTACATCCCATCTCTGAGTGAGTGCACCGTGTAAAGCTTATTCGTGGGGAATTATGATCATTGCCTTTCTCACCCTAAATCACGATATAGGCTACGGACAAACACTTTCTCACCCTACATCACGATATAGGCCACGAACAAACACTTTCCACCTTTCCTTATCCTGGGCTAGTCACTTGATTGATGTCACTCCATGTCTTCCCACTTTTCTGTACACCCATTTCCGTGATTCTTCTCTAGGTTCCACGTGGTTTTCCCCTTGATCTTTTACCCTGCGGGTTCCTATCTAACACTTTTCTTGTTATACAGCTGTTTGACTTCATTCATGGTGAATGCTCTCACATAATATT
>NW_004797553.1:161187-165632 GCF_000002075.1 Aplysia californica
ACCCCGCCCCTGCTCTCTTTTTCTCTCTCTCTCTGTCAGTCTGTCTGTCTGTCTGTCTGTCTGTCTGTCTGTCTGTCTGTCTGTCTCTCTCTCTCTCTCTCTCTCTCTCTCTCTCTCTCTCTTTCTCTCTTTCTCTCTCACTCTCTCCTCACGCTCTCTCTCTCCTCACTCTCTATCTATCTATCTATCTATCTATCTATCTATCTATCTATCTATCTATCTATCTATCTATCTATCTATCTAATCTATCTATCTCTTGTCACAAAACAAAATCACCGAGGACAAAAAAGCCACAAAGCAAACATGTCACGGTACTAAACAAAAGCTTTAAGGACAAAATCGACAACGAACAAATAAAAATAATAGTGTGTCGCAAAAATCGGCAGACGTATGGAAGAAATTGTCTTTATTTTCTTTTTAAACATAATTCTCCAGACCTTGCTTAGAGTGTCAAAAGACGTCTTTATCACGCCAGAAGAAAGTATAGCTAGAGGTCGACAACCCTGCCACACCGGTTAAGACGGTCGACGTTGCTGCTGTTGACCTTTGAGTGACATGGAGGGATTACGACCTGAATTGACGAGTAAATTGGAAACAAAATCCACAACTTACAATTTTGTAAATGAACATCAATTTTTTTTGGGTTATGTTCAAGTCTGTGTTTTTATTATTCCTTGACATAATGTGGTATCACGCTGGCTAGTACATTCTGAATTATTATACAGGCTCGTAATTCTTTGTTACCTCATAATTCCAGTTCTTTCTGCGCAGTTCCTAGATTCGAGAAATAAAATTGTCATTTTTTTTATAGTAGAGGGTTTTGCGGCGCTGGCAACTGCATAAGGTCATATGAGCGCCAAAAAGTGAAATTTAAAAAATTATTATGATATTTCACAACATGTCGAGGTTTTTTTAATGTAATTCTTTGAATAATGTCATGGTGACAACTCCGTATAATCTTACGATTTTGATATACGGCAGATATAAAATAATTTTGTTTCTGACCTAGAGGTCTTGGTAACTCAAAACAACGAAAAATGTCAGGTTGCACGCAGCAGGTTTTTGTTGTTGTTGTTTTTTTTCTTTTATTCTTTCTTTTTAATTTTTTAAAACTTTTAATGGTATGTTTTATTTTTTTATTTTTTTTTTGGGGGGGGGGGGCGGGTGGCCTTATTAAGGCTCTCCTTCAAAAGTCTGGCTCGGTCCTATTGGCCCTTGATGTTATGTTTTATACTAATATTTTAAATAATATTAAAAATAACAAAAAAAATAACAACAATAATAATAATAATAATAATAATAATAATAATAATAATAATAATAATAATAGTAATAATAATATAATAATAATAATAATAATAATGATACTACTACTACTAATAACGATAACAATAATGCGACGGAGACACACACACATGCAGACAGTCAAACAAACAGACAAACAAACAGATCAATTTACCAATAATAATAATAATAATAATAAATGCAACCACTCACCAAACTGGATTATTGAAATATTCAAATCCTCCCCTCAGGCAATGTCACAAGTGAGCAGCAAAGGTTTCCATAACTGGACTGATAGAGAGAGAGAGAGAGAGAGAGAGAGAGAGAGGGGGAGGGGGGCAAAGAGGGAGAGAGAAAGGGAGAGAGACAGTCGGACAGACAGACAATCAGACAGACAGAAAGAGAGAGAGAGAGAGAGAGAGAGAGAGAGAGAGAGAGAGAGAGAGAGAGAGAGAGAGAGAGAGAGAGAGAGAGACAGACAGAAAGAGAGAGACAGACAGACTGACAGACAGAGAGATCAATTTACCAATACTAATAATTATTCAACCACTCACCAAACTGGATTATTAAAATATTCAAAACCTCCCCTCAGGCAATGTCACAAGTGAGCAGCAAGGGTTTCCATAACTGGCCTGGAGGACATGTGTGCACAAACGCCTCCTGCAGTGGGTTGCATTGGATGTACTTTGTGACGTCAGTAGGGTGAGAGTAATAGACAAGCACTCCCCCGCATGGGTTTGGCAGGGAGCAGTCGACCTGGCCTGGGAGGGAATGGGGTGGGGGGGGGGGGGTAACAACAAACATTGTTATCGGTTGTGTTGTTGCTTCTGTTGTTGTTGTTGTTGTTGGAGGTGTTGTTGTTGTTGTTGTTATTGTTGTGGTTGGGTGGTTTTGGTTGCTGTTGTTGTGGTTATTGTTGTGGTTTTGGTGGTTGTGGTTATTGTTGTTGGTGTTTTTGTTGTTGTGGCGGTGGTTGTGGTGGTAGTGGTGGTGGTGGTGGTGGTTGTGGTTTTGGTTGTGGTGGTTGTGGTTGTGGTTATTGTTGTTGTTGCTATTGTTATTGGTGGTGGTGGTTGTAGTTGTTGTCGTAAAGGTGGTAGTGCTAGTGGTTGTTATGGTTGTTGTTGCTGTTGTTGTGATTGTTATTATTGTTGTTGTTGTTGTTGTTCTTGTTGTTGTGGTTGTTGTTGTTGTTGTGCGGTGGTGGTGGTGGTGGATTTGCTGTTGTCGTGGTGGTGGTTGTAGTTGTGATTGTGGTTGTGGTTGTGGAGGTGGTTGTGGTTGTTGTTGTTGTTGCTGTTGTGGTGATTGAAATTGTTTGTTTTTTGTTGAGGTGGTGGTTGTTTTTGTGTTTGTGGTTGTTGTTTTTCTTGTTGTTGTGGTGAAGTTGAGGTTGTTGTTGTTGTAATGGTGGTGGTGGTTGTGGTTGTTATGGTTGTTGTTGTTGTTGTTGGTGGTGGTGTTGTTGTTGCTGCTGCTGGTATTGTTGTTGTTGTTGTTGCTGTTGTTCGTTGTTGTAGTTTGTTGTAGTGGTTGTGATGGTGGTGGTTGTTGTTGTTGTTGTTGTTGTTGTTGTTATTGTTTGTAATGCTATGGCTGCTTTTCTGGTTGTTGTTGTTGTTGTTGTTTCCTTTTTTGTTGTGGTTGTTGTGGTTGTGGCTATTGTAGTTGTTGCTGTTCTTGTGATTGTTCTCTTTCTTCTTCTTCTTCTTCTTCTTTTTCTTCTTCTTCTTCTTCTTCTTCTTCTTCTTCTTCTTCTTCTTCTTCTTCTTCTTCTTCTTCTTCTTCTTCTTCTTCTTCTCCTTCTTCTTCTTCTTTTTATTATCATTACTATCATTATTATCATTATCAATATTATAATTATCATTATTATTATTATTATTATTATTATTATTATTATTATTATTATTATTATCAAGGCTTTTGTGTTTTTCAAATATGTTTCTTGAATGTGATTAGAGAGATCAAGAGCTTTAAAATGCTATTTATTATTGTTACTATCATTACTATTATTATCAATATTTTCATGATCTTTATCATCATTAGTAGTAGTAGTAGTAGTAGTAGTAGTAGTAGTAGTAGTAGTAGTAGTAGTAGTAGTAGTAGTATCATTATTTGTATTTATAATATTACTTTTATTATTGTCATTATCATTATTAGTATTATAATCATAAATAACATTTTTTATTATTGTTACTACTACTATTATTATTTCTTAATCAATTATCATATTATAGTATCATTTTTAGTGTTAGTAATGTTTTTCTTTTTTTATATTATAATTAGAATTATTTTCATTATTACCTTTGTTTATATCCAGGATGAGGCAGGTGTACATACAGCTCTTGACGGCTTGCATCCAGGACTTTCCGGCTGGGCAAGGCACCACGTTCATCTTTCCAGGTACGTTTGTACAGTTGATGTACATGGTGCTGGGGACGAGGTCAGTACAAAGGCTGACGAAACGATTTTTTTTTTCATGTTGACGACATTCTCTTTTCTGTTTTGTTTCTTTTCCTTTGTCTTGATTTTTTTGTTTTGGCCAAATTTCTCATTTTTGGCAAATTTGTCTAAAAAATCAACATGCTTTGCTTTTCCGTGAGGCAGATCTTTTTTCGCCATATTAAAAAAAAATTATTGTGAAGATCTGACTGTAAGTTAAGTTATTAATTATACCGATCCTCACATCAAAAAAGAATTATGTGACATAGAAAAATACGCCGTCACAGAAAAGCAAAACAAACTCGATTTTTTTTTTTTAGAATAAAAAATGTGGCATAAGGGTTTCTTTTAACTGAACCATCCAGGGTGGTTTGTGGGCGCTCTGCTGTGATCTCTTACTTCTTTCCTATCAAACATCTATCGTCCTTATCTCTCCTCCTTCTATTTTATATTTGTTACTCCCTTGTAACACATCCAATCTTCGACACTTACATTGCATATAACCTTATTGTGTTGCAAATGCCGTAAAACTCTTACAACCCCCCCCCCAAAAAAAAAAAAAAAAAAACTGAATCGGCGCTGATGTGTGGTGAATATTGCGTCAAATGAGAATAAATATTGTTACGTTTTGGTTGTCATTTGACCTTATCATTGCAAGCCCGAGAACTGAGTTATAGAGTATGGGGGTGGGGGTGAGTAGTATGGGGGTGGGGTGAAGG
>NW_004797553.1:165732-167863 GCF_000002075.1 Aplysia californica
TCAAATGAGAATAAATATTGTTACGTTTTAGTTGTCATTTAACCTTATCATTGCAAGCCCGAGAACTGAGTTATAGAGTATGGGGGTGGGGGTGAGTAGTATGAGGGTGGGGGTGGAGGAGGGGAATGGGATGGAGGAAGGGATGAGGGGAAGGAGGAGGGAATCGAGGAGGAGGGGTTTTGGGGAGGGAAGGATGAGGGGTATGGGGGACGGAGGGGTAAGGGGGAGGGAGGGTGTGGGGAGAAGGGGTGCAACTGGTAATAACAATAAATATTGTATAACACATGAATTCGTTTACAGTGCAACCATTCCTGCGTTCCATAAATACCAGTTCATTAGACAAAGAAATTCATTGAAGGTTATTTTTTGTTTGTTTAAAGTACATGTACATGTAAGTGGTTTGGACGCGTCGTTGTCCCCTCTTAAACGTCAAAACCATGGAGTGGGGTATGGGGGAGGGAGGGGATGTGGGTTGGGAAGGGTATGGGACGGAGGGGTATGGGTAAAGGTGTATGGGGAAAGGATGAGGATAAAGGGTATTGATGTATGGGGAAGAGATGAGTGCAGCTGGTAATGAAAATAAATATGTAATTATAATAGTAACAGCGTTAGGAAGCCTCGGTATTGCAAGCAGGAGACCTGAATGGGGGTAACAAATTTTGTTTGTTATCGGAAATATCAACAGAAAGACAAATATACTCGATAAAAACTGTTCTCCCCCCCCCCCTTGGGAATCGAACGTTGATCTCTTCGGCGTAACAGCGAAGAGCCTAACCGCTATACCACAGACACCAGTGAAATGGTATAGGTTTTAACGCCCCTATAAACACTGTTAGGTTATTTAAAAAGTGGAACCTCTGAGTTTAACGTCCATCTCTGAAAGGACCGTGCCAAGTGGGAAACTCGTGTAAAGAATATTTCCCAAGGACACCCGCCTAAAAAATGTATAGTGTTGATAGGGGCGTTAAGCCATACCATTTTTTCCCCAAAACACCCATCGTATTGAGCTGAGGCTCGAACCCCCGAACACATAATCTTGTGATTACGAGTCTGGTAGCCTAACCACTAGGCTACCGACGCCACATAGACACCGGCCTTTTTTATAAGCGACACGTCGGACAGAGCTGAGGCTCGAATCCACGAACCCACAATCTTGCGATTACGAGTACGGTAGCCTAACTACTAGGCTACCAACGCCACTAACAAAGACACCGCCCTTTATTAAAACTATACATAAAAGGAAAATGAGCAAAGTCTTTCACTTACTTGTCCAATGGGTAGGGATGGAGACGGTTCCCTTTGAGGATATTGTTGTAAGTGCAGGGGTTAGACGCAGCTACTGTGGTGACCTGCTTGGTCGTTGTGGCGGGACTCGGGGTCGCAGAGGTCAAGGTCACTGGAAGAGATGGGGTCGTCCTGAAAAACAGTCACAAAGTTTACTGCGAGCCAGCGCGGCATCGGCCATTTCCCTTGCCCCTAGTAACTATAATTGGTCGCTTTTAAGGAGACAAGCGAGCCAACCCAGATTTCGGGGGTTTCTAGAACCTAAACTAAAAGTGGGCATTGCCCTACCTATAGGAGCAGTTTGGTTTCATTGGTGTGAATATTTGTTAAGTTATAGAGAAAACTCTCCTTGTTTTTTATGAAACTGTACAAGAGGCAAAAACGTTGTCTTCGATTTTCTCAAAACAGCATTTTTCGGGATAGCCCCCTTGTGTTTAAAAGCGACCAATTATGGTTGATTTACTTCTTGTTACTCAAACAAAAAACATTTTTTTTTAAATGTGCGTTTGAACTTTGAACTCACCCGGAAGTTGATGCCGCCGGGGTGAGGACCGCCCCATGTGGCGTGGACGTCGGAAGCTGATTGGCCAGGGGGGAGTACTCGCACTCCTCACTGCTGGCGTTGTAGAGTTCTCCCAAGGGACATAACACTATGTAGGCTTGATGCTTACTGTCGCAGATGATGAAACGGTCCCGGTGGCTAGGGTGAGGGAATCTGGGAGATGGACAGATCGATAGATCAATATATTGGTAGATTCGCCGATAAATGGACATAAGATAGATAGATAGATAGATAGATATATTGATAGATAGATAGAGAGATAGATAGATAGATAGATAGATAGAT
>NW_004797553.1:168052-169322 GCF_000002075.1 Aplysia californica
ACACACACACACACACACACACACACACACACACACACACACACACACACATACATACATCACACACAGGACGCACAAACAAAAAGAGACAAAAAAATAAGCTACCAGCCAGGGATGTGCATCAATGATTCAGTGTGGTCTGTATAACACACTAGCAGGGGATCTGGTAAATTGTTATTGGCGGTGCGGGTCACCACGTAAGTGACATGTATTAAATCAGATGTAATGTCCAGTTTGGGAAAAAAATGTTTGTGGGCTGTACGGAATGTTCAGTCTCTTAAAAGTGGCGTCGATGGCTTAGTGGTTAGACTACCGGACTCATATAGTGAGGTTGTGGGTTTGGTGGCTCGAGCTGCGGACCCAACGTTGTGTCTTTGGGAAAAGCACTTTACACGAATTTTTCTCACTTCACCCAGGTCGGAATGGGTACCCAGCCATGGTTAGCGAAAGATCTTGTCAGTATATGAGAGTTTTAGCGACTATAAACGGCAGTTTGTATGTTTCCCAGGAAGTTGAGGTTGTTTCAAAATTCTCCAAGGTCTGCTGGGGTAATAGCAAAGATTCTCTACAACTAATAGAGAATCTTTGGTACATGTAATAGTACAGATTCTGAAGCGCATTGAGCTTGCTGTTGCGAGGGAATTTGCGCTATACAATCAATGCTATCTATTATTATTATATTACCCCGGTTGGCCATCTCTGATCTACATACACTACACTTACTGTTACCTGGATGTTATCAATAGTGATGTCACCCTTATAGGCGGGAACGTGAATGGTAAAATATATTATATAGGGTAGGGCGCGGTTGAGGTGAAAAAAGGGTAAAAAAGGTGGGGGGGGGGGCGGTGTAGATAATTACAGCGAATTATAGACGGATTCCAGGTTTAAAATCATAGAGAATGCATAAAAATGGTACCAAATTGGAATTTTAAGAAACAGTAATAAATTCCAAGACAGGAGAAAGAGGTTAGAGGAGCACTTCGACATGGATGACTGGTGCCTCTATAAATAGATTATTCATTGTCAAATACCTGGAAATAGGAGGCAAGCCTGGGACAGCGGGCAGGACACAGGGGTTTACGGTCAGGTTCCTGTCTGTAGAAGACAATATTGTGCAAATGAAGAACAGAAGAAGTCCTGTTGAAAGGAAAAATCGGGATACAAGTGCTAAATTTACAACACTGCCACCCTCTCCTTTTCTCCTCCCTGTTTCCTCGCTTTTCTTCTCTGATCTCTTTCTCTGATCTCTCTCTCTCTCTCTCTCTCT
>NW_004797553.1:169422-170212 GCF_000002075.1 Aplysia californica
CACACACACACACACACACACACACACACACACACACACCTCTCTTTTACAGTTAGATCGTATAAGTGGCGAAGACAAGAAGTGGTACAAAGTAAAGAAAGGCGATAGATAACTAATGAAAATAGATGTCTGATCGGAAAGAGAGAGAAAACCACACCAAGATGCCTGTCAACTACTCACACTCTGAGCTTTAGTTAATAGGGATTAAGCTTTATTGGTCGCTTTTAAGCACAAGGGGGCTATCCCCAAAAATGATGAGTTGAGAAAATCGAAAGTAAACTTTTGACCAATATAATCTATCTTTAAAAGACAAGGAGTTTTCTCCATAACTAAGCAAGTACACAAACCAATGAAACCAAACGTCTTCTATAATTAGAGCAATGCCGACTTTTGGTACAGAGTACAAGTCTAAGATTTCTGGAACCTCCCCAAATCTGGGTTAGCTCGCCTGTCCTAAAACAAAAAAAGCAACCAATTATTTTAAGAAGTGGCAGATGGAGTTGGGGTTCGAGGCCGCAGGGGTGGGTAGGAGGGGGGAGTGGTCAATACTTAATTCTGCCCTGTAACTTTTGATTGATTGATTGATTGATTGATTGAGTAAGTGTTTTAAGGCATTATCGACTCAATTTTGGTCATGTAAATGCCAAGCCCTGTGACTTACCAGCCACTACCTGGTTCCCGTACTGACTGTTGATGAGGTCCTCTTGAGAGCACGGTCTGGACACACCTTGCTCCACGCATTGGACCGACACGTCTGTTACAGAAAAAGAAACATACAGGTCGCTTTTTG
>NW_004797553.1:170562-175814 GCF_000002075.1 Aplysia californica
GAGTACAATTGGAGCTTTATGTGAAAAGTTATGGCATTATATATAAAGTGCACAGGGGTCCAAAAGTGTAGTTTAGAGAAATGGGGTTTCAAAGATTTGTTTTCTTTAGGAACAAATTAAAGTTAAGTGAACAATAGTGCTAAATCCCTTGAAAAAAAGAAAACTCGCAGTTTGCTTACTGCAAACCCGAAAAAATACTTCTCATAGCAGAACGAAGAACTTAAATTCAATTAGGAACAGTTCAAATTTTCAAGACGTGGGCTTATATGGATTTGAACTAGAAATTAATGTAGGCCTATAACCTTATAGAAAATTACAAATGATTAACACTCCGTTGAGTGTGAATAATTTGATTTTGTTTTGTTTTTAGAGTTTTACAGCGCTCGTAGCACAATAATAAATCATATATAAATGTCGAAGATTAGAGGTATTGCAAAAGAGTAGCAAACAGAGAAAACAAAAAGGATGAAAGACGAGGACCTTCTTTTTTATTATGTTTGTTACTCTCTTGTAACACCTCTAATCTTCTGGCGCTTATATGACCGTATGCAGTTGCGAACGCCGTAAAATCTCTACCAAAAAAAATGACCTGTACAAGCCGTCTTTGCGACTGCGTCCGTTGATTGGTTGGCCAGGTCAGCTGACTTGTGTACGCGCATGGGCGTCGAGGCTAAAGAGGTCAAGGTCGGGTCATCAAACGTGCTGCCCACGGCAAGGACAATCACCCTCACACCCGCGGTGTGGAGAAGTGCAGCCTGGGAAAAGTGAGCAAGGGAACTGAGTGAATGACTTAAGTGGTGTTTATCTATCTATCTATTTATACGTCTATCTATCTATCTATCTATCTATCTATCTATCTATCTATCTATCTATCTATTTATACGTTTGTCTTTCTCTCTATCTATCTTTCTATTTATACGTCTATCTATTTATCTATCTATTTATACGTCTATCTATCTATCTATCTGTTTATACGTCT
This sequence comes from Aplysia californica, assembly GCF_000002075.1. NCBI lineage: Eukaryota > Metazoa > Mollusca > Gastropoda > Aplysiida > Aplysiidae > Aplysia > Aplysia californica. The sequence goes on from NW_004797553.1 coordinate 171,542, forward strand.
ATCTATTTATCTATTTATCTATTTATTTATACGTTTATCTATCTATCTATCTTTCTATCTATCTATCTATGGATCTATCTATCTATACCTCTATCTATCTATTCATCTATCTATCTATCTGTTTATCTATCTATCTATCTATCTATCTATCTATCTATTTGTTGATATTTATCATTACTTTTTCTCTCTTTCACCCCACCACCACCTCCCTCTCTCTATCTCTCTCTCTCTCTCCCTTTCTCTCTCTCTCTTTCTCTCTCTCTGTGAGAGAGAGTGAGTGAGTGAGTGAGTGAGTGTGTGTGTGTGTGTGTGTGTGTGTGTGTGCATGTGTGTGTGTGTGTGTGTGTCCACCTCCCTTCCCCCTCTCCCATTCCCACCCCCAACCACCCTTCCCTCACTATATTTTTATTATCTCCTCACCTCCTGTGTCACAGCAGCCGAACCCCCCGGGTCGCCCTTGGTAACCAGCACAAGCGTCTTGCTGGTGACGTCACGGCCGCCATGTTGGACAGACAGTCCAGTCTGACGCACCCACTTGAGGGCAGCGGAGAGGTCAGTCTGGGCCGGTGTCAGGGAAGTCACAGGGGACAGCTGTCGCAGCTTGGACAGAAGCTGTGAAATGAAATTGAATGAATGAATAAATAAATAAAAAAATAAATAGATAAATAAACAAAAATAAAAACAAATACATGAATTACTGAATAAATATATAAATACATACATAATGAATAAATGAATAAATAAATAAATAAATAATAATCAATGTTTGTTTTTAAGGAAAAGCGGGCTAACCCAGATTTCGGGGTTTTCCAGAAATCTTGACCTATACCAAAAGTAGGCATTGCCCTACCTATAAGAGAAGTTTGGTTTCTTTGGTGTGTATATTTATTAATTGGTTTTAGAGAAAACTCTCATTGTCTTTTAAGGCATGATGCGGGGGAAATTTTGAAATTCGTTAAGAAGAAGAAACCAAGCTTACAAATGTGGTAGCATCAATATAAATAGAGTGGAGAATTAGGTTATGAAGTAAAATTTTGAAAACTCTTTTGTGTTGCCATGGTAACGGCTGCCATATTGGAATGTCATTTATAGAAAATATACACAATTCTAAAAAATCTATCGTAAGATTATAAATGATTTTAAAATATTCTGTTGCTGTTTTAGTAGATGAACTTGGTATTTTGATGTAGGAAGAAAAACTTTTTTTCAGAATCGAGGTCCAAACTAAGGAAATATATTGACCACAAAAATATCAGATCATAACAACGGATTAAACTTATAATAAAATCATTTATTCAAGATTTCTTTAAACGTCACTCCTTTTTACACTAGAATAATGTTTCATCTATCAGTATACCAAAAATTATGAAGATATCTTAACCACTTTTCGAACGATAGATTTTTTGCGTTCCCACCCCTCCCCCCCCCCCCCCTTGAAAGAGCCCATTTTGAGAAAAAAAGCCCTTAAAGTTTTGACGTGCAAAACTTACTGTAAGTTGCGTCCAAAAGAAATTTGAAAATGTAATCACCCAGTCATCGTGTTAAAGCCTTGCATTACCCACTCATGCAGCATACCAATTTAAAGCTAAATAAATTTTTCATCATTTGACACATTAGTATTTAATCTATTTTAAGAGACACCCGAGATATGGTCACTCAAAATTGACCTTAAAAAATCAGGCTTGGCAAAATTGTGCGAAATCAAAGGAACGTAAAATTGTCTTTGTGCATTTACTGAAGAGTATCAATATTGATCGAATGGCGATATGTTGCATGCCCAGTGAATGGAGACTTTTGTCTTTGCAATAAACAATATTTTATTACGATATTGTGTCACGATAGTTTCAAACCTAACGGAAAACAAAGCAATCACAAATACCACACAAAACATGGACTCAACACTAATTGTGTTCATTGTTAATTTGCTTAGGAACCATTGGCTTTTTGTTGAGCACAAAACCTTTGGGCATCGATTCTATTAAATTTTGGACATATTGAATGTCACAGAGAGTTGCAAACAACGGGTCTGAATTGGGGGGGGGGGGGCAAAGTCGTTTTTCTTCAGCTGCTACTTCATGGGACTTCACAAACCTGTAGGATTCATATCGGGGCTGTTTACTGGTAACCACTCGAACGTTGACTTGATTTGGTTGTTCAAGAATGCTCTAATGGCATTGGCTCCATGAAAAAATGCCTTGTTTAGCATGGGGATGACTACTTGTATGACACAATGACGAAAATAAGGGCAAGACATGACGCTCCAACTCTAACGCGATATGAAGCAGTCCACTCAACCAAGCCATCCGGTGATTCTCACGAGGGTGGTTCTGTTTATTCCACCCCAGACCACCCAAAAAAAAGTCCTGAACTCTTCCGACTCCGGGAAATCAAGTGCACTAGGGCTTAAAATTTACGAAACAGTTTTCTCATATCTCTCTTGTCAAGACTGTTGTGTTTTAAAATGTGCAACAGATTCTCAACGACCAGCCAGTTGGGCAAAATTCTGGCTTTTTCAGGAATTGGATTTCCAGATTTATGCGGAAATTCGGAAGCTCTTACCGAGCTCTCGTTGAGGGCCGTATGACGCAGGGGGTCGATCCCCATTTCGACGTCGTGAGAGTGGGCTTTGGCCGAAATCTTCGGTATTTGACCAGTTCTAGCATGTTCAAGTGCTCATGCACTGTAAGGGGAGTTCATTCACAAAATGTTGATTAAATTTGAATTTGAGCTTAGTTATACATGTTTTAAACTGCACATGCACGTGCGCAGTAATCTAGTTGCATATAGCATGACGACACATCATTCTCAGCTAAATAATAATGGAAACAGACATATTAAATGTAACTTATTTACATCAATGATCAAGTCTGAACTGCTTTTGAATCGCCATTTCGAGAAATTAGAGATCATAATCTTCAAAATGATGAATAACATGACAGATTTCTGAGCGTGTTGAGAGCTTTCTGCCCATTTCATAAAAAGGACATTTTAGGGCAAAATATTGCGGGGTTTTTTCACTTAGAGGAAAGGGGGTGTCATCTTTGAGAGTGTTTTTGAACATGTTCTGCTATTGATAGGAACATAAGATTTTCATTTCGGGAAAGTAAACATTTCAAAGTACTCGAATCCGTTAAAAGCCCAATTTTGATCTGAGACTTAAAAAATGACGTCATTTGACTATGGCCTTCCCCCGCATCAGGCCAGAACTTGAGCAAGGGGCAAAAACTTTATCTTCAATTTTCTCAAAACAGCGTTTTTCGGGATAGCCTCCTTGTGCTTAAAAGCGACAAATATCTATGAAGAGGAAAAACATATTTTAAAAGTGGGACATACCAGTGGCGTCCTCCATCTTCCTGCAATACCACTCAAGCAAAATCTCAACTTCTCCACAAAAACAAACAAGCAAACACGTCTATTCAATTTGCACAACGCACGACTTCGCTACCACAGAATTACAAAGTTCTATCTAACATATTTGGCCGTTTTGAATTGCTAAGACCATGAGGTCAGAATGCAATAAATTAATGCTCTATCTGCTCTATCAAAATCGTAAGAATACTCGGAATTGTTATCAAGATATTCAGAGAATTGCAGTGGCGTCAGTAGCCTAGTGGTTAGGCTATCGGACTCGTAATGAGTGAGATTGGGGGTTCGGGGGTTCGAGCCACAGCTCGGTCCGACGCTGTGTCCTTGGGAAAGGCACTTTACACGAATTTCACACTTGGCTCAGTCCTTTCGGAGATGGACGTTAAACGCCTCTTAAATAACCTAAAAGTGTTGATAGGGGCGTTAAACCCATACCATTTCCACAATTTTCAGAGAATTGCATTCGAAAAAGCTTGATAATTGTGAAACTAAAAAAATATGAAGTCAATTTTTTCAAAACTAGGTATTGAGCAGATAGAACTTTGCAATTTTGAGGTAGCGACGTTTTATATACCCAACCTGAGGAACACTGGAGCTATCCTTGAGTGACAGCAAGTCGTGGGCTGTCTTATCATACCAAGCCACGCCCACTCGGTGCTTGTCCCCGCCCACGTCAAACATGTTGACTAAGTCGCTGGAGAAGTTGATTGCTTGCTTGAAGTGTTGAAAGTCGGAGATCAAACTTCCGTCCCACAGTATCAGCATGTCAGTAAAGCGACCGTTGCATTCTGGGAAGTAAAGACACGACACGCATATTTATTCTCTTGATCGCTGTCCACGAAAAGAATTAGTAATTCTGTTTAACAATGATATATTGACTTCTTTATTATTCATAAAGGGGGGGGGG
>NW_004797553.1:175914-177493 GCF_000002075.1 Aplysia californica
CCCCCCGACCCAGAAAACGTCGTGTTTTACTATCGTATCCATTTTGGACGTGGGGAACTCTGTGCCACCACGTAACCCTATCCGTACGTCGTGTTTTACTATTGTATCCATACGACGTTGGGAGCTCTGTGTAACCACTTTCCAAAGAGGAAATTTACCCGATAATCTGATCCGTACGTTTTGCATAAGCAGTCTGTCAAAATGATTTTTTGAGAAATTATGAAAGTTTCAAAGAGATCTTCGTACTAGAAGTATTCTAGTATGTGAAGATTACAACCCCTGGGGTACAAAATGACCCCATGTCGGGCGTACGGATAGGGTTAAGGGGAACAATATGATCAATAAGATATATATAGAATTATTTTATTGTAAGATATAAAATATATATGTTGTAAGATATAGAATTATCTTATTGTATGTCATCATGCTTTATGACAGAGAGAGAGAGAGAGAGAGAGAGAGAGAGAGAGAGAGAGAGAGAGAGAGATTACATAGCCAACCACACAAGCCAGAAAAACCTGTAAGATTTCACTCTGTTAATTTATTAAAATAATTAGACCTATTATCATTTTATCTTCCAGCACAATGGGAGCTCTTTTCACAGTTGTGAAAAATAAGTGCCCCCACGGGGTACACGTCATATGCACACTGTGGTCATTGCAGCCTATCTATTACACTGTTTTTCCAATAATATACATGTAGTGGAGTTTATGGGGTTGAAACTGGGCTACACCTGACCTTACTTTACTTTACTTTTATCCGCCGCTTATACCATTTTGGGAGTCGCTGGAAGAAAGAGACGTTTCTCTGTTGCCAGCCAGAGAGCTTTGGTCAGGGGTATGCCGTGGGTGGTTAATGTTTCCCTGACTCCATCTATCCAGGTCTTTCTCGGTCGCCCTCTAGCCTTGTTGTTATCGATTTTTTAATGTAGGCACGTTGTGCAGGATGGTGTGCTGGTAATCGTAGGACATGCCCGTACCATTTTATTCTTTGGTGTTGGATGTGATGCATGACATCATTTGTTGCCACAATTTCTCGGATTACAGAGTTTCTAATTTTGTCTCGCCTGGTCTTGTTTACTACTTTTCTAAGGCATCGCATTTCACATGTTGTAAGTGGGTGGTTGGCAGGTGATCTGGTGTGGTTTGCTTCTTCTTTCCTATAAAAAATCTATCGTCCTTTTCTCCTTCTTCTTTTTTATGATGTTTGTTACTCTCTTGTAACACCTCTAATCTTCTGGCGCTCATATGACCTTATGCAGTTGCGAGCGCCGTAAAACCTCTACTAAAACTAAACTAAGAAAAGAACATGTTGTAATTTTTTGCTCAAAAGTCTTTGTTCGTGGTCCATGTTTGGCATTGATAGGTGAGTGTTGGGATGAATATGATGTTGATCATTTTGAGTTTTGTTGTCATGGGGATGTTAAGATGTTTCAGTAGTGGAGTAAGCTGGTAACTAACATTATTGGCCTTTTGTACTCGTGTTTCAATTTCTCTGTTCAGTCGCCCATCCTCTGTGAATATACTTCGAGGTACTTAAATTCTTGGACCTGTCTGAGACTGTTGTTGTTAATGTGTAT
>NW_004797553.1:177593-193757 GCF_000002075.1 Aplysia californica
TTTCTGCGGGCGCCAACGTGCGGTATTTTTTTTCCAGATTGTGGAGGGGGAGGGAGTGTGGTACTCTCTGGGTTCTTCGCCCTGTCGCCCGCCAAAACCCCCAGCGGGGGCTAAAATGTTTCGGGGCGTCTTTTGTTATTCTAAAGTCTGGTGGTTTTTTTTTGCCGTTGATTCTGTCTACCGGGTAGAATAGGGGGGATTCCTTTCTCCCTCTTTTTGGGTGTGGCGTGTGCGGGGGGTTTCTCGGAGTGTCTGTCTGTTCTGTTTGTGTGTCTGTGTGTATGTCCACCCATCTGCCTGTCCGTCTGTCTGTCGGTCCGCCAGTCTGTCCTGACCCGTCTGTCTGTGATCAGTCTTTCTCTACTCCTCCCCCTCTCTCTCTCTCTCTCTCTCTCTCTCTCTCTCTCTCTCTCTGGTAAAAAAATATTTCTCCCCCCCCCCGAAAACCACTGTTGTCCACAGAATGTAAATTCTTCTTTTTTATCAACGTTTGCAGACGCAACATGCTTTCTAATGTTTTGACGAACCGAAAATTATGTTCTTTCATTTGTTCCTTTTTCTGGTAAAAATGCTCCTACAGGCAAGGACGAGTGTAATGAATGCAGCTCTGTTTTGCTGTTGAATCTTTGTAGGTTGATGTCCTGGAATATTCAGTCATTTTAATTTATCTTATATTATCTTATTATAACTTACTAACACTTACACACACACACACACACACACACACACACACACACACACACACACACACACGCACATGCAGTCACACTCACTCACTCACACACACACACAAACACACAAACACACACTCACACACACACACACACACCAAAAAAAACCCAAAGAAACATGCACACACGCAGGCTTACAGTCACATGCATAATATAAAAGAACAGTAATATAAACAATAATAATCACAGATGTTGTTTGTTGTTGCTACAAACCCCTTTAGCTGCGAGCATTTCGCTTTTGGCAGCGCAATGCCTCCATCAAGTAATATAACCAATAATAATCTCAGATATAATTTGTGGGTGATTGGCGGGTGCTCTGGTGTGGTTTGCTGCTTCTTATTTCTTATCAATCATCTATCGTCCTTTTCTCCCTTTGTTCCTTTTTATGTTTGTTACTCTCTTGTAACACTTCTTATCTTCTGGTGCTCATATGACCTTATGCAGTTGCGAGCGCCGTAAAACCTATACTAAAACGTTTTTTAAAAACTATCAGATATAGTTTACAGACCGTGACTTTGTGTTTGGGAGGCAGCTGTCCCCTAAACTCTTCCGAGCACGGGTATGTGTACTCTCCAACCTGCAGGTTCTCGGGAGCTGGGGAAAAAGACAAAAATAAGGGTGAGAAATGACGTAATCATCATCATCATCCAGTGCCAGATCTGGGACAGACATCGGCGATCATGGTTCTCCATTCATTCCTTTGCTCGGATGTTCTAAAAAAAGCTACGTTTCCCTGATCTTTCCCTGTTACCCATTTGTTTAGATTCGTTAAATATGTTGTTCTGGGCCTACCCCTACCTCGTTTGCCCTCATTTTTGTTAGTGAGAGCAAGATGTTCAAGACCCTTATATCTATTCAGGTGTCCCAAAAACTGCATTTATCGTTTTCTGATTGTTTTTAAGATGTAATTAATGACATAATACTTGCCTATCGTAATGTGAAATGTACGGACAAAAATGAGTTGCTTGTCTGATTCAAGCCCTTTGAAATCACTACATCACGCTTATAGGTGAAGTTTTAACAATTTATAGGTATGAAATAATAAAAGGCATGCTAAACTTTAAAAATATGATTTGAATGAAAATCTAGTAAAAATTTGACCCTAAAGTTGGTTTTTGGCCAAATATCTCCTATTGTGGATTGTGAGAATGTGAGAGATATTATCATTATGAGCATCATTTGACTACCTTAGAATAACTACAAAGTTTTATCTGACATTTAAGGGCCGTTTTGAGTTACTAAAGCCATGAGGTAAAAAAACGAATATTCTATCTGCTCAAATCAAAATCTTAAGATTATTCGAGGTTGTTAACAAAATCCCCCTCCCCCCCCGCCTAAAAAAATTGTTTTTGGAAAGTATATTATTATTATTATCAGCACTATAAGTATTTTTAATTATACCGAGTTGCAAAAGTTCTGTCACTCCCACCTTAAAATTACAATAACTCATTTACTACTAAACATAACCAAAAGAAATTTGGTACACTCGATCTTTATTCATTTTCTGCCAACATGGCATAAAAAGAATTGACAAATGTCTTCTCTTATTCAAGGGAGATAATTTTATTCACACTGACTCTTGCAAAATCCAAATCAAAGTTTACTCAGTATGGCTTGTGGCCTCTTCCAGCTTGAATTACTAATAACAAAAAACATCCGTTCATTGACTGATTTGAAGTCCTTATGGTTGCCTAAAGAATCCCCTGCCATTCTTTGTGGAGTGCAGCCTTTAGTTCCTCACCAGTTTATATGTTGGCTTATGGCTTGTGGATCTTGCAGGCCAGTCCAGAACAACGATTTGATGTGTTTGGAAAAAGTTTTCATTGATTGTAGCCATTTGTGGTTGGGCGTTGTCTTGTTAGCAGATTTCATCATCCGTGCCATGTAGAGTAGTCATCGTGACAAAGAATTTCGTCTCAATAATGTCGTTATTTGAGGTTGCTTTAAAAGGTAACTAAATGTATACGATAAAAAGCAGAGATTCCACCCCCTACCATCACATTTCAGCCACCTTTGGGCCTCTTGGGGGGGGGGGGGAGGGGGCGTTCGATTTGTGAAATTTCTATTCTCTTTTATTTTAAACACTTTTTCTCTTCCATCAAGGCGACGAATTGAAAACCTTAACCGTTGCTGAAAAGAACACTTTGCCAGCAGTTTTAGTTAATCGACAATGTTGTGGGGCCAATATTTGGCGATTTCTTCTATGAAACAGTGTTAGAATTGTTCCATATAAAGGGCGATAATCACGTAATCCACGATCTTATAAATATCTAATAATGATGTTTCAAGACACTTCGAAGTGCCTGGCAGTCTCTGCACTAAGTTGGAATGGATTTTGAACTTGGGTGTTGACAATAAACCAATTCTGATGTCGAGTTGTCGCCCTTGGTTGACGACGTCTAGGCTTGTCTCGGATAGTTCTAGTGGTGTTAAAACGTTTGTTCAAGCGTTAGATGGTTCCTCTGCAAACATTTACATGTCTTACAACAGCAGAAAGCGCGATTAAATAATTTATCATACACACAGCCCTTTTATTTTTTGAATTTATCATTTTTTAAATTTTGAAAACAGGAGAAAAAGGTATCCAACCTTTAAAAATTACGAAATTTTATAGTGTGTTAGGTGTGTTTGCATATTGTCTACGTGATGCAAAGCAAATTTTGTGTGTAGAAACCGTTGATTTCAATACAGACCGAGATAAATCAATACCAACACTTTGTTCACGCACTACTTCCGGTTTATGATTTATTTGGTCTGCTCTTGCCCAAGAAGTCTCATAAGTCCAACAAGTCATACTTTAAACTTTTACCGCAATTCTAACGCTATACCGAAATTTAGCGTAATATAATGGGTGTGACAGAACTTTTGCAACTCGGAATATATTGTTATCATTGTTAATGGTATTATTGGTATTATTGGTATTATTTTCATTATCATTGTTGTTATTGTTGTTGTTGTTGTTGTTGTTGTTTCTGCTGCTAATGTTGTTGTTATTGTTGCTGATTTGGTTGCTGTTGTTGTTGTTTTTGCTGTTGTTATTGTTGTTGTTGTTATCTTTGCTGTTGCTGCTGCTGCTGCTGCTGCTACTACTGTTGATGTAAATATCGTCACCTTCTTCTTCTTCTTCTTCTTCTTCTTCTTCTTCTTCTTCTTCTTCTTCTTCTTCTTCTTCTTCTTCTTTTTCTTCTTCTTCTTCTTCTTCTTCTTCTTCTTCTTCTTTTTCTTCTTCTTCTTCTTCTTCTTCTTCTTCTTCTTCTTTTTCTTCTTCTTCTTCTTCTTCTTCTTCTTCTTCTTCTTCTTCTTCTTCTTCTTCTTCTTCTTCTTCTTCTTCTTCTTCTTCTTCTTCTTCTTCTTCTTCTTTTTTTTCTTCTTCTTCTTCTTCTTCTTCTTCTTCTTCTTCTTCCAATTATTATTATTATCATTATTATTATTATTATTATTATTATTATTATTATTATTATTATTATTACTCATTTAATTATTATTATCATTATTTTTTTATTTTTTTTATTATCATTGCTGATGTTATTGTTGTTCTCTTTGTTGTTGTTCCTGCTGTTGTTGCTACTGTTGCATCAAACTGTGTCTCTCTCACTCACTCTCTCTCTCTCTCTCTCTCTCTCTCTCTCTCTCTCTCTCTCTCTCTCTCACCCTGGCAGGAGACCCGGCCCAGTTTGAGCCGGAGGTTGTTGAGATCCCCCACGCCAGAGATGACAGAGCTGAAGGTACATGTCGGGATGCTGGCAAACTGTTGCAGCTCGCTACTGCTGGCTCCAGGGCCTATGCCCAAGGTGTAGATCATGATGCCCGCATTCTTGAGCGGCACCGCCTCTTTCATGGCGGACAGGCTGCAGGGTAAGGAACATAATTTGAGATTAGTTCATTATTAGTATAGCGGGCCGGTTCTATGATCTAAGAAAAGAACATTATTTTGGATGAGCTTATTATTGTATAGTGGACAGGCTGCAGTGCCAATGGAAAAGAAAATTTGAAAAGAGCCTATAGTATAGCGAAAAAGCTCAAAGATCAATGAATATAAAAACATTTGAGATGAGCTTATAGATCAAGTGATAAAAAACAAACAGGTTCTAAAATCAAAGGAAAAAAACATTTGAAAAGTGCTGGGCCAATGGAAAAGAGCATTTGAGATGAGCTTGTATGGAATGGGTACCCAGCCATAGACAGGGAAAGATCTTGTCAGTGTGTTAGTGTTTTAGCGCCTATAAAAGGCTGCTTGCGCTGTATGCTTCCCAGGAAGTTGAGGTTGTTTCAGAATGCTCTCAGATCTGTTGGGTAATAATATAGATTGTGAAGCGCTTAGAGCTTGCTGTTGAGCGGGGATTTGAGCTATACTTAATGCTAACTATTATTATTATTATTATTATTATTATTATTATTATTATTATTATTATTATTATTATTATTATTATTATTATTATTATTCAAATAAACTTTGTAATTGTAAGGCAGCGGGGTGGCGTCGGTAGCCTAGTGGTTAGGCTACCGGACTCGTAAGCGTGAGATTACGAGTTAGGGGATTCGAGCCTCAGCTCGGTCCGACGTTGTGTCCTTGGGAAATGCATTTAACACGAACTTCCCACTTGGCTCGGTCCTACCGGAGACGGACGTTAAACTAGGAGGTCCAGCCCCTTAAATAACCTAATAGTGTTGATATTAAACCTATACCATTTTTTGTAAGGTAGCGGTTTAGCGAACAGGCTTTAAGATCAAAAGAAAAACGTTGAGAAGAGCCTGTTATAGTGTAGCGAACTGACTCCAAGATCTATGGAAATGAACATTTGAGGTGACCTTTTAGCGAAAAGGCTCTTAGATCTATGGAAATGGACATTTGAGATGACTTTTTTGCGAACAGGCTCTAAGATCTATATAAATGAACATTTCAGATGACTTCATAGCGAATAAGCTCTAAGATCTATGGAAATTAACATTTGAGGTGACTGAATAGAGTACAGTCTTCAAGATAAATGGAAAAGACCATTAAATTGAGATGAACTCAGAGTCAACTGGCTGCTGTTGCAGTGGGGGAAAAAATGGAGACGACCTTAAAACTGAACAGACAGACAGACAGACAGACAGACAGACAGACAGACAGACAGACAGACAGACAGACTTATTTATATGAGCACTCTATATAAAACCTATGTACAACTCACGGGTCGTCCGACTTGCTGTCGGTGATGAGCACAATGACCTTCTCTGCGTCTGCGCGGCCGGCCGGAAATACCTGGGAGCGCGCCATCTTGAGAGCGTCTGTGGTGTTGGAGGTCCCGCCAATCCTCGGTGCCAGGTCTAACTGTAGGTATGTAGTTGTTGTTGTTATTATTGTTCGTTTAGATTTAGTAAGGTTTTGCGGAGCTCGCAACTGTATAAAGTCATATGAGCGCCAAGGGGTGGATGTCAACAGAGAAGTTCAAAATGAAGAATCAAGCTTACTCTGCTGGCCTCTTTAACCTCAATAGCACAATGTCTGCTTCGACTATCAAGGCACCCCGGAAACAGCAGTTTACAAGAGAGTAACAAACATACAAAAGTTGTTGTGGTAGTTTTTGTTATTGTAGTTGGTGTTGTTGTTGTTGTTGTTGATGGTAATGGTTGTGGTGTTGGTGGTGGTGTTTGTGTCGGTGATGTTGTTGTACCAGTCGTTCGCGGACACTTTCACTCGCGTTACCTTGTACGACTTTTTTTTCAAGATTTTGACCTAAATATCTCGGAAAGAACTGAAATTCACTCACAGACATTGGAATTGATACAAAATTATACTGAAATTCCACGGAACTTGAGAATTGACAGTAATAATTTTGGGTTAAAAAAGGAAGAATAATATTGCTAACAGCTTTTAAAAGTGATGCTAAAATCTCACAAAGAGCCAAAAATTGGAGTCCGTTTAGGATATCATTTAGCTCCTACATATTACAAAAATAGACGTTAACTCACAACTTAAAGTTATCTTTAAAAAGGCAAGATAACAAAAAGCTTTGGAATTCAGCGTATTCTATCAATCTATCAATCAATCTATCTATCTATCTATCTATCTATCTATCTATCTATCTATCTATCTATCTATCTTATATATATCCATCTATCTATCTATCTATCTTATATCTACCTATCTATCTATCACTAGATCATTAGTCCATAACACGTACAAAACATATTACTAACTTTTCTAGAAGCACCTGAGTGTGTGATATAGCGGTTATGCGCATCACTGTATCACGTAGGAGACCCCAGTTCGATTCTTGGGTTGAAATGATTTTTTTTTACCGAGTACCTTGGTCTTTCTTCTTGAATGGAGTAGCCATCTCAGCTTCGAAAGGCCCTGATAGGCATGGTCGGAAGGTTGCCTTCTTAACTCTTTCTGTACCACGAATCATCGACACAATTATGGTCATGTAATAGTGTTGGGAAAAAGTAAGACAGACAGTTTGAAACAACAGAAGGAAAGTGTAGAATTTAAGAAGAAGGAACTATCAGTGGTGCCCTCCAACCACCAGAGTCAAAAAGTCGTATAAGAGAGACACCGATGTGCTGGGTCATGGCTTAGAAAGAGTTAATTATCTAGTTTGTGTAGTCTAAACAGCCGCATGCACAGCTCACAGCTGAACGCTAGTTTGTGTTGATGGGGGCCAAAATAAAATTAAAAATCCTAGATTTTAGAAATAAAGCAACCAAAGAAAAATAACATACACACACACACACACACACCAAAAAAAAAAGATCAAACTGAGAAAAACCTACCAACGTTGTAAGTGACTGCAGATCCGTACTCTTGCTGAAAGGAAAAGCCAGTATAGCCCGGTTGCTGTAGGTAAGCAGGGCAACTCTGTCTGCGTTGGGCCCCAAGCCATTCGCCTTGTCAAGGGAGGCCACCACGGTCTTCATGAACTCTGCCACGGGCGACCACTGCTGCACTATGGAGCTCGTGTCTACCACGAACAAAAGGTCGATGTTCCCAGTTCGAGCACAGTCTGGAGGAGAAGAGAGAAAAGGGTGGAAAAATAATCCGTGCTATTTCAAAAGTTTAGGTTTCCGTTTGTTAAGCAATAAATTTGTAGAAACACTCACCTCACCCCACCTCACCTCTCATCACGTCACTTCACCACATCTCACCTCACCTCGTCTCATATCACCTCTCCTCACCTCACCTCACCTCACCTCACCTCACCTCGTCTCATTTCATTTATACTTATCTGATCTCACCTCACCTCACTCCACCTCTCCCCACCTCATCTCACCTCATCTCACCTCACCTCATTTAATCTTATTTGATCTCATCTCACCTCACCTAATACCACCCCAGCGCTCACATGACCTTATGCAGTTGCGAGTGCCTTAAAACCCTCTACTATAAAAAATTCCACCTCACCTCACCTCACCTCATCCCACTTTAATATTATTTCTCTACAAAAGCGAAGGGAATTCTCACTCACTCTTCTCCATGGTAGCTGTGGAGTTGATAAACTCCTGCGCGGGCTTCCCAGGGTGGATCTTCTGTGACCAGAAGCTGGCCTGGCCTGTGACATCAGAGGGGAGCGGTGACTGGGCGCTGTCCAGTTTCAGTAACATGGCTGTAAAAAAAATAGTAGTTTTTTGGGCACTTGTATCACAATAAGGTCCAGTTTCAGTAAAGACGCTGTGAGAAAAATAGCAGTTTTTTAGGGGTTATTATTTATTTTTTTTTGGGGGGGGGGTTGTTGGAGTTTTTTCGGCACTTGTAACACAAAAGAACCAGTTTCAGTAACAAGGCTGTTAGAAAAATAGCAGCTTTTTCGGCATTTGTAACACAAAAAGATCCACTTTCAGTGACAAGGCTGTAAGTAGGGCGAAAAATCTCAGAGGTCCTGTGTGCAAGTTGCGCACGTTAAAGATCCCTTGGTGGTCTAAAATCGATAAGAGTAGGCTTCGGCCGCCACCCGGGCAAAATTCAAAATTTCCTACCAACTGAAAAAGTTTAATGTGTCCCGCGCGCTCATATGAACTTATGCAGTTGCGAGCGCCGTAAAACACTTACAAAAAACAAACAAATGGCTGTAAAAAAATAGTAGTTTTTTCTGCACTTGTAACACAATAAGATCCAGTTTCAGTAACATGGCCGTAAGGAAAATAGTAGCTTTTTAGGTGTTTTTTTTGTTTTGTTTTGTTTTTTTTTTGTGTTTTTTTTTTTGGGGGGGGGGTTGGTAAGAGTTTTTTCGGCACTTGTAACACATTAAGATCGAAGAAAAGAATAATTGTTTTCTTAAATGAAGCAGAAGACATCAAACTTGCTATAGATTCAAAAAAATTTTCAAATTCACTTTCCCTATCAAAACCACCACCACTACAATCATTACAACCACCACCACCACTAACAACAACAACAACAACAGCAACAACAACAACAACCATCACCGCCATCATCACCACCACCACTCCGCTCTACATCAACCCATTTGCCATTCAAAGAATAACTTGGATGGACAACATAAAAGCATGGACTGAACTGGGTATGGCAGAATGTGCAACGGCAGCTCACGACCGTGAAGGATGGAGGGTCATTACACGTCAACCTCTGAGTCAGAGATGACACCTCCAGGTATCCCAATACATTTTGTTTTATTATTTCTCTTTTCTTTCTTTCTTTTATTTATTTATTTATTTATATTTTTTATTTTAAAAAATTAATTAATTAATTAATTTTATTTATTTATTTATTTATTATTTATTATTTTTTAAATTTATATTTTATTTTGCTTTTTGTTATTTTGTGCTTTTTTGGTGCTTTTTTTTTGGGGGGGGAGGGATATAAAACAGGGCCGCTCTTTAGACGGCTAAGAGTTTTACAGTGCTTCTGAACCAAAGAGTAAACAACTAAAAGACTACATAATTATATTAAACTAGTAACACAAACCTGCAGCGATGCCGGAGTATAAAGGTTTGAGCAGATCCGCCCACTGAACAGTGAACCAATCAATGCCCAATTTCTGCTTGATAAGGGCGTATTCCGCTGTGAGGCGAGCGGACTCCCGCTCGGTCCTGTCAAAGCGGGACTTGTCAATCTGGGAGGTGTGGGAAATGTAATGGAAATAACGTTATTATGTAATTATAATAAGAAATAGCATTTGTATAGCGCATATCCCCGCTCAACAGCAAGCTCTATGCGCTTTAGACTATATGTGAGGCAGCGTGGTGGAATCAGGCTCTCTTCAAAATAATCAAAGTGAAAAAACTTTTGTTTTTTGGCTCAACACCTTTCATGCCCATTAAAGAACTCATTTCCGTGTGGATTTTTCTTAAAAACGTTGATGAAATGAACAGTTACCACGGACTCTTAAGCTAAGGAAATAACTAATCTTTGGCGGCCATTTTCTCACTTATTTTACCCCCGAAAACTGCTGACCCCAGCAGACCATAGAACACACTCCGAAACATTCTCAGCCTAACGGGAAGCATACAGTGCAAGCAGTTGATTAAGCGCTCAAACACTAGCAAACTGACAAGATCTTTCGCTGCCTATGCCGGATATCCATTCCCACCTGGGTGAAGTGAGGAAAATTCGTGTAAAGTGCCTTTCCCAAGGACACAACGTCGGGGCCCCTGACAGGATTCGAACCCACGACCTTACCGTTGCGAGTCCGAGAGCCTGACCACTAGGACACCGACGCCATGTAGTGTGTGTGTGTGTGTGTGCGTGTGTGTATGTGTGTGTGCGTGTGTGTGTGTGTGTGTGTGTATGTGTGTGTGTGTGTGTGTGTGTGTGTGTGTGTGTGTGTGTGTGTGTGTGTCGAAGAAGAAGAGTTTGGTAGCAGTTGTTTTTTTTATGTCAACCATCGGACTTTGGAACATGGTGTGTTAGGAACTAGGTGATCAAAGAGCTGTCAAACATGAATGCACGTGCGGCCGATGTATCCCCTGTGTTGAGAGGTTCTTCAACCAACGAGCTATTACGACTATCATCACATTACTGTATGGCTCAACTGTTTTAGGAAGATTTGATACCCTTTGTAGCATGTTTTCTGTACCATAACAAAGATTCTGTATAACAAGATAGTTCACTCCTCTCTTTGAACCAATTTAAAAAGTATCCTCAAGATCCGGAGGCGCAATCTTCGAAAAAGCGCCTGCTTTGCGAACAGGGTTGCCCTTCTTGTGTGGAACAAAAACCAAAAGTGAAACTAACAGGTTTTTGTATGAATTGTAATTAAAATTTCGGAATAACGCCTTCTTGAATGGTTACGCTGACAAAATTCCTCTTCAGTCGGAAAGGGCGACTATTTTCTTCGTTTTATTTGCCTTTAGAACCAGAAGCGAGAGGTTATCAAAATAAAATATACCCAAAACTCCGCGCTAAGCGAACCGGAACTGCTGATGCGCAAGGAAGTGCTATCCCTATACTTCTTCTGGAGAAACGAAAGAGAGCTTTCAAAACAAAGACTGCAGCGACATCTCAACAAATGCGCGGACACTTTTTTTGGCCGAGTGAACTATCTTGCCATGTACAATCTTTGACTATAATCATTACTCTATGATCACCTTTATTCGATATCTCTTTTTGCCAATTTTCGATACCTCATCAGAACCATTTTTGGATATTTCTGTGGCACTGTATTTGATACCTCCCTTGTCTAATAAGTATTTAATAACTCCATAACCCCAACACTATTCGAGTTTCCCTAGATCTGTGATCAAGGTTCCGTTTAAATCTAGTCAATATTCTGGATAATGTAATCTTACTATGCTCTAAATAGTTCACCACCGGCTCAGAATTTTCAGTCAATATTCGATGTCTATTGACCTGTCATATTTCGACACTTTTTAGCATGACATTAATTGATAACTTTCAAGTCAGACCATAATAATTTTCATGACATCTAATTAAATTCGTCGTATTATTATCTTATGTTAACCAGAATTACTTTTCATGAATTTGAATGAGGTATAATGATATGGATAGAGATCACTTTACCTTTCTTACACGTTTTTAAAATAACTCCAATTTGTATATGCAGTCAATGTGCAGTTATTTAAATTATACTATGGTTTTGCTTAGACTAAATTCACATGTTTATTGTTTCTAAATAAAAATCAATAAAAGTTTCCTAAGGCATACAAAGTATCTCAACGTTTCCCCTATTTCGAAAAAACTCCTTGCTTGTTTTGGTTTTTCATTATTTAAAGCCGCTTAACTGTTCTGTTCATTGTTGTATTGTTACACTTTTTTAGGTAATTGTCTCCCTTATCCAAGCATTTATTGGGGGCTGCTGTTGATTAAATACTTCATTGAATCTACTTCATGAATGAGGAGTCCTCTGATATTGTGACTCTGTATTCTTCCTTCAAAATCAACTATGCTTGGTCCGGTAAGTAATCCCACATTTCAGTTGAGAGGCGAAACGGTATTTTGAAAAAATGTGTAGGCCCAACGATCGGTTAATCTGAATCGTGATGCAAAGGCTGGAGATGAAGGGAAATAACCGAGGAAAAGGCTCGCCCACCACAAGTACAAAAACAAGAACGCCCATATCTCCAGCTCAACTTTGTCGATGGTGCTGTTTTTCTTTTCGTTTTTCGTTTTGTTTGTTTTGGGTTTGTTTTTGTTTTGTTTTTGTTTTTGCTGTTGTTTGTTTGCTTCTTTTCGAGGGGTTTTTTATATTTTGTTTGTTACTTGTTCAGCTTTTTTACTATTTTTGCTTGTTTTGGCAAGTGTTAACTGCGTTCGCAACCGCATAATGTCATAAGCTGTTAGATGTTACCTACCAGCAGTAAGAATGGGCCAATGAGTAGCTGCAGAAAGGCAGCAAAAACAGTCAGGT
This sequence comes from Aplysia californica, assembly GCF_000002075.1. Classification (NCBI taxonomy): domain Eukaryota; kingdom Metazoa; phylum Mollusca; class Gastropoda; order Aplysiida; family Aplysiidae; genus Aplysia; species Aplysia californica. Next base: position 190,135 of record NW_004797553.1, read on the forward strand.
GCCCAGTGGAAGGGGCAAAGGGTATCGGGGTGGGGGCAGAAAGTGGAGACGAAGGCAGACGACAGAACATGGTTAGATGTGGAAAGGAGGTGAAAGGAGACACATTTAGAAATGAAAATGTTCCGTCGCTGCCATGTTTCTGAACCGAAAGCTATTGAATGAGAGGCCAACATCGAACCTCCAGACCACGAGAGCACCCGATGGTGATAGTTGTGCTACCGAGAGACAGAGATAGAGAGAGATAAACACACACACACACCACACAGCGAAAGACAGAGAGCCTAGAGAGAGAGACAAAACAGACAGAAAGAGAGAAAGAGAGAGAGAGAGAGAGAGAGAGAGAGAGAGAGAGAGAGAGAGAGAGAGAGAGAGAGAGAGAGAGGGTGGACAGAGAGAGAAAGACAGAGAGAGAAAGACAGAGAGAGAAAGACAGAGAGAGAAAGGTAGAGAGAGAAAGACAGAGAGAGAAAGCAGCGGAGAATAGGCAGGAGAGACGGATGGTTCACACGTAATAATAAATGGAATACTCGGATAAAGGCTCCAGGTTCCATAAATCTTCGTAAAGTACTCTCTCAAAAGCCATTTCCTCAGTCATTTCCTTTCATCCCCTGCCCTTGCTCCACGAGTCTCATTAACCGATCGTTTGGCCTAAAAGTCTTTTTTATAACACAACATCACCTCACAAGTAAAATGTTTAAGACTTATTAGACACAAATCATAGTTGATTTTGAAGGTAGAACACTCAGTCACAATACTAGAGGAGTCCTCTTTTATGAAGTAAGTAACAGCAACCCGAAATAACTGCTTGAGTAAGGGAAACAATTACCTTAAAAAGTCTTATTAACCAACAGTAAACAGAAAAACAGAAAAGCCACTTTAATAAGTGAAAGACAAATATTGAGAAACTTTGAAATGTCGAAATATTAGGAAATGTTTCAAACCTTAGTAAGCCCTTAGAAAGCAAATTTTTTTCAAAATGATCATTTTGATAGATAGAAAATATTGTAAGCAAAACCATAATAGAATATAAATGTTGGTACACCGACGATATAAACGAATCGAGATACTTGAAACATGTATATGGCACGTTAGGTGGTCCCTTGTCTCCTCACTTCACTGCCCGCTACTGTGGCGGCATTCTGCTACTTCATTAAATTGGGTGATCATTTTAAAATATCAGGTAATATAAAGCAATCAACAATCAACAATCAACAAAAAATCGAATAACGAGGCTTGAACTTGAAGGTCACAGATAGCTGAATGATAATAGCCAAACATTGTGACTTGTTTGTTACTGCATATATACGCAGCAAATAATGGCAGGGTGCAATGAAGAAACCTAGGAGTTATCTAATACTGAATACAAGTAAAGTTGGCTGGTATCGAACCTTTGATCTTAATCGATGATAACTATAACCATACAATGATAATAATGTTGAAAGTTTCAAATTCGTATAGATTAGTCTTTAAAGTAAAGCAGGTGTCGAAGTTTAACGAATAAAGACCGGATGAAGGGAAAACAAATAATGTCAAACCTAAGGAGATATCGAATAATGATCAGGCAAAAGTAGCAATCAAAATAAGATGCTAAGGGACCTCATGACTAGGGAAAAGTATTATCGAATACTGACCGTATCAAATAAGGAGGTATCAATAAATATTCATCTTTAAAGAGTATCGAATAATGTAAGGTAGGAATTTATCAAATAATGATCGAATAATCACAGGTATTACTAATTACGGGTAGGTATCGTATAAAAACGCACCAATGTTAGGGTTAGGGTTAGGGTTAGGGTTAGGGTTAGGGAGTATTTGGTCCCAACATATATAACTTAACCTTTACTACAAAAAGATTACGTAAGATTACGCAATGCGTTTTAACAATAACTATTTTTTTATCCTTCCTGTAAAATTTGCCTCTCTTCATGTAGCCGTTTTTTTTAATAACACGTTATTATCCACAAATGAAAATCTCACATGCCAAATGCCCCCGTCAAAACCCTGGACATAGGTCATGCGGTCAGTTCCGTCCTGGGTCTCCACAAACGCCAGACGCCTCAGGAAGTCGTAGTCATCGCTTTGTGGGAGGCAGGGGGGGGGGCGGAGTGGGGACGGGTGAGAGGAGGTACGTGGAGGTGAAAATTACAAATAAAATCCAGAGAACAATGCTTTTCAACATCACAGAGAAATTATTTTTAAAAAACAAAAAATATATACCCCCCCCCCTTGCACACACACACTCACACAAACGCACACCCAAAAATTACAATTTATGTATACATTGTTTTGTGCTTGTGCATTGCCCTAGACTGGAGACATTGCGAATTTGACAACCACTTCAGTATTGCAACTGATAATGGAGGAGAGTTACATGGTAAATGGTATAGCTTTAACGCCCCTATCAACACTGTTAGATTATTTAAGAGGCGGGACCTCCGAATTCAACGTCCATCTCCGAAAGGACCGAGACAAGTGGGAAATGTGTTTAAAGTGCAACGTCGAACCGAGCTGAGGCTCGAACCCCCGTAACCCGCAATCTCATGATTACGTGCCCGGGAGCCTAACTGCAATAGGCTATCGACCGACGCCACCTGGAAGGGGGGAGGTGGGGTGGGACGGGGTGCTGCACTACTGGTATTGATAAGAATGTTGGCTTTGATTTATTTCCGTCTGGAATACAAGATACAGAATGAGCTCCGTGCTCTTAGCACTTTCTCTTCTGACCCAGATGGTTTAATGCTCTACGTAAACGTAAACTTTAAAAAAGTTTTAGTAGAGGTTTTACGGCGCTCGCAACTGCATAAGGTCATATGAGCGCCAGAAGATTAGAGGTGTAACAAGAGAGTAACATTCATTAAAAAAGAAGAAGGGGAGATAAGGACGATAGATGTTTGATAGGAAAGAAAAAGCAAACCCCACCAGAGCACCTGCCAACCACCCACGGGTAAACTTTAACTCCCCCATCTGAAACCTACTTGACCTGACAAACATCTAGGATCTTCACCCTCCGTGACGTCACATTAGGTCGCTGTGACGTCATAAGTAAAAAAAAAATGCCATTAACGTATTTATGCAGAATGTGGGTGTCTACATTTCCCCTTTGTCCAGTAGTTCTGTAGGAAAGAAGTGCTGATACCTGAAGAGACACACGTCTTTTATCGTCTGGATGACCGCCTCCACCACTTTGGCGCCTTTTGCCCCCGGATCCTGGACATGATTACTGACCACTTGAGCGGAGCCACGACTGACCAGTGACGTCATACACAGGGTCAGAGAAATCAGCCGCACAGTCGTTGCAGTGGACATTGCTCTTGTGAGACAAAAAAACAAACAAAGCTAAACTATGAAATATTTTATAGTACGTTTAGTAAAAGTACAATTCATTCTTTTAACAATTCTCCTTGCTTTCCGTATATTTTCTTACCTTTTTTTTCAACAATTGAAATCTGAATTGCGATATTAAAATCATGTTTTGGCACTTGCAACAGATGCCACAGATTAAGAAATTATTTGGGATTAAAAATGTATACAGCTGATTCAAGAATTTTTTTAATTTAGATCTAACTGGAGGAATTCTCAAAAGCATTCAACACGGCCCACGTTATTTTTGGACCCTCCCCCCC
>NW_004797553.1:194236-195548 GCF_000002075.1 Aplysia californica
ACGAAAACCACTTTAAAAGCATCGAATTCCACTCGCGAGACAAACGATAAAACAAAATCAAATTCCAATTTTAGGGAACACGCTTATCAGCCAGTATAAATGTATTGTGAGGTTTAAAGGGGAATATTTTTCAGCGACCTTAACAACTGATGTTAGTTGATGAAAGCTCTCCCATGACAGAAACCCAAAGAAAATGAGGACAAAACAGAATATCGCATCATCAGAATGACAGTATGCTAACTTCATTTATTTGCGAAAGTTGAATTACAAACTGTATATTATATAACTGTTTACTGTGTCAGAGGCATGAGACTGTCTGGCCAGTGATTTTTTGGTTTATTTGTTCGTTTTTTTTTTCTTGCTTTTCCTTTTTCTTTTTAGTTTAACGAATGAGGTTCAAAGATAATAGTACTATTTTAATTTTCATGGTATGAATCTCTGAACCTCATTTTCTCAAAAACTATGAGTCATGACGTTATCGCCATATCATTCTAAGAGCTTGATATGTGAAACAGTTTTAAAAAAACAAAACAAACCTGGGTCGGTTGTTGATAGAGTAGGGAAAATCCTTAGGACGAATTCTTGGACAACTCGCTGGACGTACGCCAAGAGCCTTTATAGAACTTTACCTGGGTGTTAGGGGGTGAATTTTCTTTATATTAGTAGCTCCTGGGCATTGCAGATATTGTTAGTGCTACCGGTGGGGCGTTGTTTAATTTGAGGGACTGTAAAGTTTAAATTTGTCTTCACGGGTATTTGTTGTTTGTTTTTTAAATCATTTTTCTTTGCCCCTTGTCCCTTTTTCGGTTGCTTTGTGTGTGATCATGTTTGTGTCAGACAATCATTGACTAAAAAGATGTGAATGAGTAGGTACAATAATAGTTCAACATTAAGATTTATAAAACAACTTTACATTCACAAAATAAAGGTTTATTTATTGAAAGCAAGAGGAAGGATAGATGGTTGCAAGGGGTGTGCAAACAGACGGATAGAGGGCGAGAGAAACACAGTCCTTGTCCTTTTTCCAAGTGCTATATCATTGATCCTATTCGTATCAAACAATTACTGACTATGAGAATGTGAGTTTCGCTTTAATAAGGTTTTACGGCTCTTGCAACTGCATAAAGTCATATGAGCGCCTTGGGATGGATGTCAACAGCGAAGTCCAAACGGGGAATCAGGCTTACTCTGCTCACCTCTCTAGCCTCAACAGAACAAAGTCTTCTTCAACTATCAAAGCACTCTCGAAATAGCAGTTCACAAGAGAGTGACAAACGTTCAAAAGAAGTAGTTGGAAAGATAACGATAGTAA
>NW_004797553.1:197462-198571 GCF_000002075.1 Aplysia californica
ACACATACATATACACATAAGCACACACACACATACACAAATACACACATAAATACACATACCCACACTAACAAACGGACAACCAAACATACACACAAACATACGTACAAACAAACAAAACAAAACAAAAGAGGTTATAAACTTCTCCTTTATTTCTCTCCTTAACCATCACCTAACCCACACCAGCCTTTGAACAAGCACACAGCAACTACTATGGATGTTATAGCAAGAGTAAACGGGGCAGTAACTCTCCCATTCGACCCATTATGACCACTCTTCTTATTATTATTATTGGTGTTGCTACGGCGATCTTTTGAGTTGTCGCCCTTGGCTGTGGTCGAAGTAGAAGAAGGAAAAGGGGCGTCGCCTTCCTCGGTTGATGAAGTGGGCGTGTTTTCGGACTGGGTCGTATCATGTGGCGCCAAAGTGCTTGGTGTCGGGTACAAGTGTGACCGTGAGTTGTCGATGTTATAATCGTCTAAACAGTAACCAGCCAGCACTGGCCTCGCTGGGATGCCTTGTCTGAGAGAAAGAAAGAAAGAAATTTTAATAGGTTCTGGTGAAATGGTGAAATGTGAAGCGTGCTGACAAAATGAGTTGCTTCTCGGATTCAAGCCCTATGAAAATAGATAAGTCACGCTTATGGGTGAAGGTTTTTCAATTTATAAGTATGAAATAGATCTAATTAACAGTAGTATGTTACAATTTAAGAATATGACATCAATAAAAAAAAATCTACAAATTTAATCATAGGGTCTATTTTGGGCAAATATCTCCATTTATGGATCGCGAGACGTAATTCATTTTTCAGCACACCTCAAAAACTGTTTAGGTTTAACGCCCCTATCAACACAGTTAGGTTATTTATAAGGAGGGTCCTTCGAGTTTAACGTCCATCTCTGAAAGGACCGCGCCAAGTGGGAAATTCGTATAAAGTGCCTTTATCAAGGACAGAACGTAGAACCGAGCAAAAAGGTTCTGGTCATGTGCAATAGTGGTGAATATTCGTAGTGCACAGGAAACGTCTCACTTTTTTTGTATGGATCTCTCATTTTTTTCTGTATCTTTCTTCCCTCATCTCCCTATTCCCTATTTTCTCTCTCTCTCTC
>NW_004797553.1:201135-202419 GCF_000002075.1 Aplysia californica
ATCCAGAATCAATGGAGATATTGGCCAAAAATCGACACTAGGGTCAAATTAATTGTAGATTTCCTATTGATACCATAATTAAAATACAACATGCCTTTTATTATTTCATACGTATAAATTGTAAATATATCACCTATAAGCGAGATGTACTTATTTCTGTAGGGATTCAATCCGAGAAGTAATTCACTTTGTCAGCCGCTTCACATTTCTCTACTGACCTGAGCAGACGACACCTGTGTTGGTCCAGTCTCAGCTGAGCGTCGTCGACATCAGTGACGTTTGCCGGGCTCCACAGTCTCTCAGCTACAGCAGACGCCCTGGGCCTGGCGGACGGAACTAGTTTTAGTTTAAGTAGAGGTTTTACGGCGCTCGCAACTGCATAAGGTGATATTATGAGCGCCAGCAGAAGATTAGAGCCGTTACAAGAGAGTAACATACATAAAAAGAAGGTGGTGAGATACTGACCATAGATGCTTAGTTTGATTTAGTTTCAGTAGAGGTTTTACGGCGCTCGCAACTGCATAAGGTCATAATGTGAGCGCCAGCAGAAGATTAGAGGAAATACCAGAGAGTAATAAACATAAAAAAGAAGAAGGAGAAATAAGGACGATATATGTTTCATATGAACGAAGAAGCAGACCACATCAGAGCACCCGCCAACCACCCACGTGGAAAATTAAAATTTAGGTTGTTGTTGTTGGGTTTTTTTTGGGGGGGGGGGTTGTAAATGAAGACTCCAGTGAGAAAAATATACCAAGATAAGTCACGTTTTAATTATAATTTTTCCTTGTTCCATTCTTTAAAATTGTTTTTCTTTCAAGCAATTTCAAGGACAACCCTGTTATGCCCTGAGGTGTGTTTGTAATTTGTTGTTTGTTTGTTTGGGCTCGGTTGTTTGATTTTTTTGGTGTTTTTTAAATTATTTTTTGGGGGGGTGGGGAGGGGGTAGGGTTAATTTTGTTTGACTGTTGTTTATTCTGGGTCGGCAGGGGACTATTGATAACTGTACATAGAAGCCTCCTCAGTTGTACTGTCTCAAAATGAAACTCCCAGGAAGACGAGTTAGTACAGAGAATTATAGTTGTCACTTCTATCCTGGCCTGAGATTTGATGGAGTATATGTGGCACTCCACTTGCACGGGATTTATCTCTCTGTTTGTGTGTGTGTGTGTGTGTGTGTGTGTGTGTGTGTGTATGCGTGCGCGCGCGCGCACGTGTTGTGTTTGTGTGTGTGTGTGTATTTGTACACGTATTGTTTATGTGTATGTGTGTGTGTGTGTGTGT